>NC_081293.1:3502500-3777500 GCF_030435805.1 Mustela lutreola | reverse complement strand
CCTTTGGTGTCCAAACTCCTCTTGATGAGCACGTGGCCCACCAGCCTTGATATTCACCTCCAGGCGGGGCATGGTCCCTTCTGTCGGTCACCGAAGACATACTCATCACCACAGCTTCAAATGACCAAGAACCAGCAGTGACTTTTGTCCTTTGATACACCAAAAAGTTATTTCAAAAGCACATTTATGCCCATTGGGTTGCTTGAAACGTTTGCGGGACAGTCTCATGAATGATGAGTCAGCGGGGACCTTGCCTCACTCTGCTTTCCAAGGATCAGAACACCTACTGGCCGTCCCCTGGCTCAGCTCACTGATACCCTGGGGTGGTGGCAGGATGTCCCCTGTGGGCCGACGATGTCCAGTTACATGAGGAAGGTGTGTGCTGGGAGAAGGGCAGGCCTAATCTGAGGTACCAGGCGGAGGTCCACAATGACCATTCTGGAGGAGAAGCTCGGACAAGACCGAGGCTTCTGACCCCACCCCCTCTGGGTCCCCACACGGCATTGTCACTGGACGGGTCACTGGTACTCTGATTCTCACACTGCCTAGAGCAGCAGGCCACTGGGAGCAGATTCCTCCCCACAGAGTGGGACATGCGGCTGGGTCTCCCCCTCCCTTTCCATTCTGCTCGGTGAGTTAGGCCCCGTCCCAAGAACATGGATTCTGAGTCTAAAGCTTCTTCCTCCTCCAGACAGCTGACAAAATCGTCAGGAACAGGAGCCATGGAGGCCTCTGGGAAGACTTTCCATCCTAGAAGTGACCGGCAGGTGTGAGGGTTTTCACAGGGTGAAGATGGGTCCTGTGAAGAGGGCTTTCTCTCTTCCGCTCTGCCGCGGAGCGGGGTCTACGTGCACGCACGTGTGAAAGTGCAGGTGTCTGTGTGCATATCTACGTGTGTGCGCACGTCGTCATGTCGGAGGCGGGTGGGAAGCTCCAGGTGGCTTTGTGTTTTTCCTCTTCCTCCTCCCCGTACAGTCTTCCCCTGTTCCTCCCAAAGGGGTGATGACCAGGCAGGAAGAAAGTGAACAGGGAAGCTCAGAGCCAGGCTAGAAGGGCCTAGAAAGTTGTAGCTTCCGTTGCTGGTGTTGATAGGCTCCTCCCCGGCCCAGTCACACAGCCCTCCAGGCCTTCAGGGAGGATAGGACCCAGAAGGGTGTAGACTTAGGTGTCCAATGCCAAGAATATATGAGTCACTTACGCTTCAGTAAGTAGGCCCTGACTCCTTTCCAGACTCCCCCCTCCGCTACCTTCCCCTGCGCTTGGGTGGGGCAGAGAAATAGGTATGAAAGAAGGAGTCCCACATGGCTGGGGGAGTGTGGCCACATACGTGTGTGCAGGTATGCGAGCATGCACATTTGTAAGCATGGTGGTGGGAGTGTGTGTGCGCGCACACCTATGTGAACCGTGAGTTTGTGTGCACGATGGTCAGAACGTGTGAGCACGTAAGTGTGTGCCTGCGAGTCACACGCGTGACGGTGTGAGTGTGTGCGTGTGGGGGGCCACGGTGCACATCCGTGCACAGACAGACGTCTTGAGCTGTAAAGGGTGTTTTCAGGAAACGCAGGGTCCCAGGATAGAGAAGGGCCCTCACGGAAGGTAAGCAGCCCTTCAGTTAGGTGCGGGATTAAGGGAGACCCCGAGGAAGCAGGTCTCTCAGAGTACGTGGGGCTCCCCAGATCCCCCTCCCCCGCCGGACCTCCGAGCAAGTGACACCGTGTCTCCGTGGAGCCACGGGCAGCATGGCGAGCTAAGAGGCAGCTGCCAGCCGGGGGCATCCTGGCTTCAAGCAGACCAGAGCCCATGACTTTGTCTCTGGAGAGGGGTTTCCTGCTCCCGGCGGCTGTTACAACTAAGGTCATGTCTGTCAATGCCACCACAGGGCCTGGGCATCACAGCCTCTCCACCTTGCCTTCCTGCCCCTCTAGAAAAGTTGTCCCTGTGCCATCAATAAGCCCGCGACAGAACAAAAACCCCCTCCGGGGAGCCACCCACCTCGCCAGGGCCAGTGGGGAGGACTGTCCTAGAGGAGGCCACGAGGGGGATGACAAAGGCGCACATGGGGTGTTGGGGGCCCTGCCCTCTGCCTCCTGCATGGCTCAGCCAAAGATGCAGTGCAGGGGCAGCTGGAAAGAACAACTGTTCTGGTTGTCAACCCCACGTCTGTCCGTCTGTCCCCAGACAGCTCGCCTGCCCACGGTGTCCCCTGAAGAAAAGCTTGTGGCATTCTGTAAGACCTAGGACCAGGAGCTGAAGTGTATTTAAACACAATGCCTTTGTTTTCCGTTGTTGTTGTTCCTTTCCTTCTGGGGCTGGTGATTCTGTTTAAAATGTGGAATTCAGCAAAGGCTGATGACAAGGCTTCTCCAGAGAGTGCACACGGAGGAGCCCAGGTCAAGGGGAGGCGTGAGCTCGATGCGGACTGCAGATCCCATCTGTGGGGTTCTCCGGTCCACGAGAGGAAGACAACCGTCCAAACAGCGCAAGAACCACGTGAGCACGCGCTCCTCTTAACTTTGTCCACAATGCACTTGTTTGACATGAGACTCCTTCTCCGAATTAAGTCACGATGTGTACTCCGTGAGCCGAAGTTTCCTTGCTTGGCAGAATCACTTATTCCCAAATGCCCGTTTAAACCCAGCTGGAAAGCAGGGGACAGAAGTTTTTATCTAGAAGCAAATTTCTGGGTTCTCAGGAGTTCCTCATGGAATTCCTAAGAAATAAGAGTTTCTAGCCAGAAGCATCCACCTCTACTCCCCTGGGGGAGGCTCTGTAGACTGCGGGGAGGGAGGTCTGGACCCTGACCTCAACCTCTGACCTCAAAATGGAGTCTGGCGCTGAGTCCACAAGGAAGAGCCAAGGGGTTTTGGTTGCCTTGTTGGCTAGAGGGTCTCAAGATTTGAGGGATCACAGGCCCCTTTATGAAATTCATATCCATGCAAAACATCACGCACAGGACTGCGGTGACTGGGCCAGACTTGGCCGAGTTCTGTAGAGGGCAGAGGGTCCCTTACAGGATCCCTGCCCAAAGCCTAGAGGGAACAGTCACCTCCCCAGGGTGGGGAGGAGGCCGTGGACGGCACCTTCTCCGAGCCTGCTCTATCTAGCCCATCGCTGTCTCATTTCTGCTGCACCTGAAGTCGGACAGAACCACCAGAGCCCCGAGTGTGTCGGCACAGGCACATTCACTCGCACGCGCAGACACACGCACCCCACATGCACATACACACCCCACTTCCTAAACGTGGGACCACAGGCTCCTGAAAGCTACCCTTGGCTTTAGACATAATCACCCTAGTTTAGAGAGTGACAGCTTTATTGTTCAATAAAACAAGTTAATTGATTCAACTCTCTTCACTAGTGGATAGGAGGTTTGCTATATTTATCTGAGGCACAGGAGGAGATCCCGCGCTAATGGGAGAGGAAGGGGCCGGGGGAAGCAGATCCGAAGCTGCTGTGGGCGGGAGGGGCGGGGGGTCGGGGGCGAGAAGCCTCTACCTTTGACTTTTTTCCTGGGAGTCTTTGGCTCTGGCAACTAAAGGGCAAAAAAGACGTTTAAGATAATCGTGTCAGAAGGGGACGTTTCACCGAGGCTCTTTAACAGCCCTTACGTGGAGAAGAGCCCGACTGTCTCGTTCTGCCCCCCCATCTTCTCCGTCTCCCCACCATGTACCCTTTGCAAACAGACAGGCTGCGGCCTCTGGGGCGGAGGGAGAGGCGCCCCGAGCATTGGGATGAGACAGAGGGCGGGGTGATTTAATTGTCTGGTTCCTTCTGTGCTGGAGAATATCAAACAGATGAGGAGGATAAAACAGGGAGCTCAATAATTAATTTTCATGTTCCTCACTAGTGGGGCTCCGGCAGGCCCTGTGCCATGATGATAGGGAAAGGCTGGATTGTGAAGTTTCACTCATTAGCTACGTGTTGTATGAAAATACCTGTGTTTTCAAAAGGCAGAGTGACAAGAATGGAAAATTCCAGCTATTAAAAATATCCTGGTGTCAGGGACTTTTGTGAGAGAACAAAAACTCTCTGATTCCCTCAGATAAATAATGAAACGCGTGGTTGTTGCGAGGTGAACGGTCAAAACTTCCCTGTTGACTAAAACGCAAGGTTGACTTAAAAGATTTTCAGAAGTTGTTCAAGGAGCCGGGCAGCAGGCTGGGGTGTTTTGCTTCTAATGAAGCCGAGGGGCCTCCCTGGATTCCCACTGCCGCTGCCTGCCAAGCCCACGGCTCCACGGGCTGGTCGTGGCCCGGCACGGGCCCTGCCAGCCCCACGTGGGACACGGAGCGCTCGTGAAGCATCGGGTGACCTGGTCCCAGGCTCCGAGTTTATCCAAGGGCGGGGATTAAGATTTAATTGATTCCAAGTGAACTGTGCGGTTCTCCGTCGCAGTCGGCGGAGGTGGCCGGTGGGCGGCCCGCAGCCCCGCAGGCCTGGGAAAGCCCGCTGGGGGCGCGGCACCCACGCGGGGTCCAGGGAGCCGGGCTGGGTTTTCTTCCTGGAATACTGATGAGCCCAACGTACAGTGTTGCACAGGCTTAGATCCAAACCCGGGTAACATAATTTTTAGCACAAATTGTTCAATCATTCAAACACACAAACATTTCAAGGTAATTTCTGCAAATCCCCATTGTGATCTAATTTCTTATTAAGCAGAATAAAGCTGTTTGGCATTGCAATTAATCAGTTTGGGGCTCCACGGAGCATTTGCTGCAGGGAGCTTCCTTTTTTATTTATTATTATTTTTTTATTTTTAAAGGAGTATTGGAGTAATGCTCCTTGGTTTATGCCGGGTGCATCTTGCCCGCACACAGACCTGTGCACTCGACACACCCGCGTGGGCAGGACGCTGGGCAGGGCCAGCAAAGACGATCTCCGAAAGCTTTATTGCCACCGCGTTCTTTTGGGTATATGTATAGTAGCCATTGTCAGGAAAATTAGTAAATTTGCATTCTATTAAAAAAATATCAGAGGTAAAACATTGTATCAGTGATAGAATTACCCAGTGTCTGGGTATTAGACAGATCATAAATCATGTTTGTGCAGTCTTTTTCCACTTTGTAAATCTCTCCTAAAAAAATAAATAAATAAGAGCCCCTTGTGAAAGTGGGAGGGGGCACAGCCGAGAAAGGGACAGGGACAAAAGCAGTGTGACTGGGCCTGGCACCCCTGCTTCTAAGACTCTCACGTGAACAACGGTCAGAAACCCCACAGCTGTGAGAGGTGTGCACTCGGACCTCCGAACATTCCCAGGCAAATGTTACTCAAAGTCTAACAATTCCTTTCAAAGATTTGGATGTAATTTCTGGTTGTGACTGATCAATAGGCAATTTATGAATGACCGATATCATTCTCGGAGGCTTCGACCGACAGCACTGGGTAAATACTTGTTCACCAGTAATCACAGTTGTGGGAGGCTCCGCACACACTCAGTAATTTAAGAGGCAAAGCAAAGCATGTGTTTTTATTTAACAAGAAAGATCTCAGGGCAGAGAGGGTTATTATTTTAGAAGCAGAAATGACTGTCTTTTGAGCAGAATAAATGGGGGGTCATAATTCTCTAATCTGACCTAATTTTAACAAAGGAAAATGATCTGTTAAAACGTCCCAGAGATAATACAAATTAGACCAGGTCAACAGTAGGTCAAACAGATAGGGTGTTAAAACATCTTTTTTACTACTTTGTAGCATTTTATGCTAATTCAGTTCCCTCCTCTGTGATAAACAAAGCAAGTGGAAAGTAGCTAGCATCACACGGTGATGGGTCCCTGAGCTACAATTTAATACAAATCTAGTAATTCCATTGTACAACATATCTAGTTCATTTAGGAAGCACATATACTAAAGGCTTACAGGATGAGATTGCTTGCCCCACATGCAGGTACATTGCCTTTAAAGCTCCAAAAACAAATATGGTAATGCGGCTTTAGTGGATAAGCCTTCACGCGGAATGGTGAGGGATCCATGTCTGAGCAGGCCTTGTGCCGTCACGAGGAGGAGGTCCTAAACTCCAAGGTGCTGGAGGGATCACAGGCACAGACTGCAGACCACGGAGCAGCAGAGGGCATGGAGGCCGTGTTCGCACCTAGCTTGGGAGGATCTGGGTTTCCTGCCGTTCCGTATATCTTCCCAGGACTCTACAGGAAGACAGGGAAGCGGGTGTCGGGGAGCGCTGTGCGTCCCTCCCCACTCAGGGTGAGCGCGCCATAAAGAGACTCAGCCAGCAGAAGTGACTTCTCCCCTTCCATGCTCCATCAACCCATTAGGACAATTTCCTCTCCTCCGCATGGAAAATGAAGCTCCATGCCCTGCACGAGTTGAATTACCTACGTGTGTGATTTCTCTCCTCCTAAGAGAGGGTTTCCTTCACTGTCATCCATCACCAGGTCAGACTGAAGGAAAGGCAGTGGGAGAAGTAGCTGAGCCCGTTCAACATGTGGGGCACCTACCGGCCTCCCTGGGATTAACCCGCCTGTCTCAGCACCTAATTGACAGCCCCAGGGTGACTTAGGCCCGCGGGGGAAGCAGAGTCCTTTCTGCATGTGACCTGTTAGTGCCTTTTGGTGGGGAGACTTGGCTCCTTGGCTACGAAGGAAAGGAAGATAAACTGGCAAAAGCCTGCAGATGAAAAAAAAAAAAAAATGCATTCAGGCCTGGAATAGGCAGTAAAGATAAAATTGGTGGTGGTTTGAATCCCTAAAGGTGTGACATTCGGATCTGATTAAATTCGCCATCAGAGACCATATCTACATGCACAACTGCTTCTTCAATTTTGATGAAATTGACTCAATCCCATCCAAAGAAAACGGCCAATTCGCAGGCCTGATGGAAGCTCCTCCGGCAGACTCCCCGAAGCCTCGTGGGACGGCCGAGGAGTCTTCTGCGCAGGAAACGTACAGTATCTTTAATTCTGCGTTTTGGCAAAAGTGGTGATGATTTTTGCAGACTTTCCGGTTCTCATCCTATCCAGACATGGCTTTGTTCTAACCACCTGGCGAGAGTTCTTTCTGGATGTGAAAAGATCTGTCTCCTTTATCCTACTTCCTACTTTGCGGAAACTGCTGGAGACCAAGCTGTGTTATTGTTGGGGAACATTGCCTGCACCCTAGGTGCTCCCTAGTGGGCATATAAAAAGGTGTTGTGTCCTCAGGAGTACACGGTCTGGGTGGGGCAATGGGCCAAGAGCCGACTAGAGCATCGAGTGCCGAGAGCAGCTTCTGAGAATGGACTGAGAGCTGCAGACGCATTGCCATGCTGCCCTGCTGGGTAGATGGGCAAGCCTCATGGACCAACAGCTGCTTAGCCTTTCATCAGGCACATGAATTGGTGCTTGCTCTGTACCAGCCCCTACCCTGAGCTCTGGGCGGTCCTAACCCACAGCCACACAGAAGGTAAAGTGTTGTTATTTACACAAGAGGAAACTGATGCACAGAGGGGGTCAATGATTGTCTCCAAGTGATGAGACAGGCAGTATGGGTCCAAGCCCAGCTGTCTGGCCCCAGAGCCCACAGCTCCATCCACTGCTCCCTACTGGAAACAGCATCAGAGGTGCTAGAGAGGGAGGCAGAGAGGTTCCCTAGAAAGGAGGAAAAGCGTTCTAAGGGAGCTAAGAATAGGCTTCTCCCCACCAGAGGTGGTTCTTGTGGGGCTGCCTGGGACATGATATATGAGTCCATAGAGAGGTCGGGGTTAGAAGTTCAAGTTGGAGAAGATCGGACCTTACTTGTCGGTGATGGAGAGCTAGTGAGCCGTTTCATCAGGGTGCAATATTGGGGATAGCGTCTAAGGCCGGTTATCCCAGCTGCGGTGCAGACGGTAGGAACGACCGGAGCCATGGGCAATGTGGAATCCACAAAACGGCCCAGGAGGGGCTGAGGGCCTGGCTGGGACCCGTGAGGACGCAGCTAAAGGCAGAGTTTCCACGGGCAGGAGGCCAGGCCACAGGGGCAGTCCAGATGCACCTGCAGGGAGGGTAGGACCGGAGGAGCCCTCCTGGAAATGTGCCCCGACGCACTGGACAGGGGCTCCCTGGAAGGGCGAGTTGACTTGGAGTCCTGCTGATGCTGAGACGGGGCCTCCCAGAAAGCCTGGCCCATCCTCATCGCCACGTGGGACACACCGTCTGTGTGCTGGAGGCTCATAACGGATGCTTTGTGGCTCCTGAGGGAGACCAGCAAACACTGAGACCACTATTTTTTTCAGTCATCCCACTAGAGTAAGAAAAGATCATTTAAGGGGGAGATAACATTGCCTGGTCTCACTGGCATTATTTATTTCATTGAACCTCACGAATTCCACTTAAGAATTCCATGAAATCTTTCACTAAAATTATCTATAATTTTCATCACAAAATAACTCTTTTGTGCCTTTAACTTCTGAGAGAAAGACGAAGAAAGCATATAGCATCTTTTTTTTTTTTTTTTTTTCCAGGTGTTCCCAGAGTATCTGCACTGGGCTTCTCATTGGTTTACTAACTAGGAAAATCTTTGTCAGAGTTTCAGAGTTCCTTCCTTCCACCCTGCCTGTGGGACCTCTGTCAAAAAATTCCTATTAGTTTTCATGGTTTTACATATAGATGGTCACTAGAACTACACAGGAAAGTATAGAACAGACGCTGGAGTACACCTTGTCCGTTATCTATTATTCACCCCACCCAATGCAACAATGTATTTGCAAGAGTCTTTGTGCTGATTATCTCTGGCAACGTGTTGCTTAGCGATACATTTGGTTGCAATATGGACAAGACAAAATACACACTGAATGTTGTTTTCCAATTTTTCTTTTTGGCTAAAAGAAGAAATAAACACAATATGATGAAACCAGATGTCCCCAACTGGAGGGCTCCCGAGTGAACTTCCAGCATCCCATCCTGGGACAGGACAAAGGGATCAGCTGATGATCTGAGAAGGGGCTGACATCATGTTCTTCTACTTCTCCCGGCAAAGCCCAGGGTTCTCTGCGCATGGTCTAATTTAGTGGCATATTTGCAAAATTAAGGAAGATGCTTGAGTTCTGAGAGAATCCAGAAATATTCAGTGGGTACCCAGCAGGTGCCATGACTTTGGCAAGATTGTAGGAGTTAAGTGAGGGATGAGGTGATGCTGGCCATCCTGTTCCTGAGAGCCCACAGCGGGGCTGGACTGGAAGGATCATGGGTACAACAGGGATTGGGTTTGTCCCCTACGATGCCTCATTAGGCTTTGGGAAACTAGCAGGGCAATAAGCCCATTCTCCAGTGTGCCCCTGGAGTGTGGGGGGAGTGAGAAGCCCGCTCTTCCAGGGTCCCACAGCCTACAAGCCTGCTTTTCTAGCTGCGAAGCACCAACCAGACCCCAGCAGGATAGGAATTCAGAGGCACAAAGTCTGTGCTTCGGGGAGATACGGGCATCCGTCAGGTCCCCTCTTGACTGAGGAAAGGAATGAGTGGATTGAGTGATTACCATTTCTGCTCTGTTCTCTCTCCATGGTTCCCTATCTCCCTTCCCTGCCACGCAAGATGGCTTCACCTCGAAGGCCATCTTGCCTTCAGAAATAATCTTCAGAAGTTTGCTTTAATGGAAGAAATTTTTAAAAGGCAACTCGCACATTTTCTTCTACTGACACTCTGGGGAAAATGGTGTCTGCCTCGCCACCTGTTGGAATGCAGCCCAGAAAGACAGCTGAGAGTCGATATCAAATCAATAGTGTCACACACGGTGATGCATGGGAAGAGACTGTATCTCTCGCCTGAAAATCCATTTTGACAGAAGGGCAACATGGAGTCATTTATGACACTGAGATGATGGGCTAGCTGGTTAGTCAGTCTGTTTGCAACCTGCCTTCCTACTTGACATGGAGGGAACAGCGCGGGTGGACCCTTAGCGAGACAGTAGCTTGGACACACGGTGACAGCAGGTGCTCCGGCCACATTAACACATCAACCAAAGTCTTGGCCATTTTCAGGTAGGAGTTGCTACTCACTCAGGCCCCTGTGCGGAAACTCAATTCCTCTGACTTTGTTCTTTGGTTGCAGGGGTTTGTGATGGTCTCCACCACCGAACCCTTTTAGCTCCTCCTGTGATCTGTCCAATCTATACAGGAAGGCTGGTCACAGTCTGGTTCTCTGTCCAAGTCCCTAGAAACTAGATGTCATATTTAGCTCACAAATGCAGTTCAGAAACTCTACTTAATGATATCCCCTCTAGGTATAGCTTCATAAATGCCTAAAACCTAGGAAGGTCTGTACTTACTTCTCAAAACAAAATGGATAGGAAGACATCATGGACTTTGGATTGGCCATTGAGTTGGATCCCAGTGTCTTTCAAATGCGATTGCATGAAAGTGATGCTGGCGCACTGTGGTTTCATGTTTCCCCCCACAATTTTGCTAGTTTTATCACAAAAACACTCCATGCAGCCCTCAAAACTATAAGGGAACAGGTGAGGGCTGGTACCATGGTTTCTCGTAGGAGCCCTCTGAGGGCTGAGATCAACACCATGGTTTTCCATAAATATTAGCTGAATGAATGATGACACAATTCTGCCATGGCTGAATAATTGAGTAAATCTCTAAGTCTTTCAGTTTACAAAGCACCTCAGAAATATCTCATTTAATTTTGTCACAGAACCTATGAAACTAGTACTCTCTGAATATTTGACTCAGAGAGGTTAACTGACTTGCCCAAGGCCACACAGCAAGTGATATTGTCAGAACACACGGATTTCTTGTGAGTCTCTGGGTCATAGAGCACTACCTTTCTCCTGGCCAAATAGTTTTATTCTTAGAAGTGGAAGCCTGCTTCTCCCTCTCCCACTCCCCCTGCTGTGTTCCTCTCTCCCTCTGTCTCTCTGTCAAATAAAAACTAAATCTTCAAAACAAAACAAAACAAAAAAAGAAATGCAAAGTTCCGCACGGCATTTAGGTTCTAGAATTCATTTATTTGATGAGAGTCATTTCCGAATTATGAAGTTTGCATATAAAATAATGAACATGCTGGATCCGGGTTCCTCGAACACAAGTACTGAATTCTGTATTCCTGCTGATCACTCACAACCCAAGTACACTCCCTGGTCCTCAGGCAGTGCTGGGATCAGCATCAGGGGACCTCCATCCCGTGCGTGGGGACACATGCATGGAGGCGCGTGCACAGAGGCGCGTGCACGGAGGTGGCAAGCTACCTTGCCATGGCTGGGCTCCGGGGATCTCTGGCCGACCACTGAACCACCTGCGCAGGCAAATTCAGAATGTGCCACACTGGTAAAACATCTTCTAATCACACAGTCTCTGCTGGTGACTAACATTCAGGCCGATAGCTTATAGCGTGGTAGGATATGCCTACTGTTCACCCTGCCTCAGACCTCTCCATATGACAGCTCATATGCGTGCAACACTTGTAAATTTTGCACGGCTTCCTTTTTATTGCCTTCACCCGTGCAAGGTCAAATAAGGTGTGGCATAGATCTTGGGCCCCTGGAAAAATTCCCTCTGAGGGACACCAGCCCCCTCCCTGGATGTCCTCTCTTCCTACAAGACACTTGGACTCACCCCTGCTCCTTCCCCTGCAGGAGCCAATGGGACGGACCAGATGATTTTCTAGCAGACCTCCCTGCCAGACCGCCTCTGCCTTGGTGGCCCTGTCTAACGCAGTTGGAAGACACCTGCTTGCGTGAGCTGACACTCCGTATTAGGGAGCTCTGCTAACGTGAAGGGAGGCACAGCGGACGCTGACAAGGTAGAAAACCGAGCGAGAGATCTGCAGACGCAGCCCCGAGCTTCGCAGGTTCTCGATCTGGGGCTCCAGCCACGGAGCTGCTTTTGCCTTTCCTCACAGTGGACGGCCCGAGACAGGCTCTGACACCTCGCTTTTCAGTGCCAAGAGCTCAGAGAAGCAGCTGCCACTCCTGTCACGGCAGACAACGTATACTAATGGCTCTTTGCGCTCATAGAGAGCTTGGGTTTCCAAAGCATTTAAGGAACATTATCTAATTAACAAGTTTCTTGAAGGCTCTGGGTCTCTGTCTCTCTATGGAAACTCCTTGTATGCAGAACAGTTTTCTTCAATAGTGGAGAAAGGGAGCATCCCTAGTACAATCATTTGTTGGGTCCATAGAATTAAATTAATGTGCATTTGAAATTGCAAAATCTGAGAGATATGAAACCAGTTTTGTTGTCGTTGTTGTTTTTGTTGTTTTAAATCAGACTCACTGGATTAATGAAGGAAACAGAAGCGAGTGGTCAACACCAGCGTAGTGGAGCGAGGAAAAGCAGAGGCTACCCCCAAAGATTCCCTTTTAGAATTGCAATAACCAAATAACCAAATCAAATCTTATTTCTTCCTTCCTTCCTTCCTTCCTTCCTTCCTTCCTTCCTTCCTTCCTTCCTTCCTTCCTTTCTTCCTATTTCTTTCTTTCTCTCTCTCTCTCTCTCTCTTTCTCTTTCCTTCTTGTTTTTCCAGAGATGGTAGACTCTGGAGTTAAAAACAGGAAGTTGCAAATGGTGCACAAAACCTAAGTCTCAGGCCATTGCACGAGGAGATAGTTTTTATAAGTCACGGGGTATATGATCAATATGCGTGTTATAAGATTCATTGTCTCCTGTTCAAACACTTTTGAAACAAAATCCATTGAGCCATATTTTAAAAAAAAAAAGATAATGAATCTGTTTGTTGACAGTTTTCAAGTCTTCTGCTTTTCCCCCTTCCTCCTTACCCAGGACACATTGCATGAGGGGCTTCCAGGAGCAGAATGCTTCCTCTCTTCTACTTTTGCTTTGAAGAAAAGTCCTCAGTAACCCTCAAACTATCTCCAAAACATAAAAAAATACAAAAGTTCACACTTTACTCTGTTTTGATGAAGTGAATCCCACCACTGTGACACAGGGAACAAGAGGTCTTAGGGGAAGCTGCAGGAAAAGGGCCCATCTTGGGCTCTACCTGAGTCAGGAACTACTTCACTGGTGATAGGTCTTCTTCCACGAAAGGGGCAGTCCTGAAGCAGAAACACCAGGCAGGACGTGAGGCCTGCCAGTGAAGATCCTGACCATCCCGCTAGATGTGCCTCCAGCCCCATCAGCCTTGCCGGGGAAATGGCTTTGCTGGTCCCGTGATACTGGTGGGTGAGACCAGCATGCTGTCACTCACTCCGCTCGGCAGAGTTTGCATTTCCAGCCCCCCAACAGCAACCATGAGTGGGTGAGCTAAATTGCAGTGGACATTTCTGCATCCCTGTCACCACCCCCCAGTGCCCCAGAGAGAGGAGAGTGATTTGCTAATGGAACGAGGCATGGCAAAATCCGTCCCTTGCTCTCACTTCTCCACTCACCTCATCACCTTAAGAGCACTCAGAATTTCCTCTGCAAGCCTGGGGACCTTGCAGTGACTACGGAGATTGTTCATGGCTGGAAATGACCAGCTCATCAGGACCGAGGCCCCAAGGCACCCTAGATGCTGGTAGACTTTAAAACCATAGGAGGGAAGGGGCTGCATCTTCAGTGATCAAGTTCATTGCAATGTTATCACAAAGTCAACAGAAAAGCGACATAAGGATTCAGATTATACCCTTTCTCCCCTTCTCCTTGTGCCCAAAGTCTCATGGGGAAAAAGGTAGATGTGACAGGGCTGGAAGTGAGTTGGAACAAAAACCAAATGCCTGTATTCCAGATTCCATTATGACACCTACTAATCATGTGACCTTGGGTAAGTCCTTGAACATTCTAAATAAAATTGCCTCGTTTATTAAAAAATGAAAGAAACAAAACAAGTAAAATGAAGTCTTACCTAGTGTAATGAAGCAACAGAAAGAATTACAAGGCATATAGATTGGAAAAAAGGAAACAGAACTGTCCTTATTCTAAAACAACGTGATCGTCTATGTAGAAAACCCTGGGGGGAAAAAAAAAACAAAACCCAAAACAAAACAAAACAAAAAAACCTGTAAAATCTACAGAAAAACAGCTTTTTAAAAAATATCTGCTTTTAAAACTAATCATTAAGTTTAGCAAAGTCACAGGATTCAAGGTTAATGTTTAAAAATTAATTAGAGTTCTGGGGTGCCTGGGTGGCTTAGTCCGTTATGTTTCTGACTTTTGGTTTTGGCTCAGGTCATGATCTTGTGGACAATGAGATGAGCCCTGCACTGGGCTTCACCCTCTCCGAGGAGTCTGCTGGGAGATTCTCTCCCTCTGCCCCACCCCCCACTCTCTCATTTTCTTTCTCACAAGTAAATAAATAACTTTCTAAAAAACTAATTATATTTCTATATAGTAGCAATCAATCATTGGACACCAATATTAAAAAAAAAAAAGTTTACAATAAGCTCCAAAACCTGAAATATTTAGGTGTAAATGTAACAGAACATGCAGAGGTTCTAGTATCAAAAATTACAAAACCAGGCTCTTTGTTCAGTGGGGAGCATGCTTCCCCCCTCTCTCTGCTTGCCTCTCTGCCTCCTTGTGATCTCTCTCTGTGTCAAATAAATAAATAAAATCTTTTAAAAAATGGGTGCTTGTTAACTAAAATTTAAAGAAAAATAGGTGCTTGTTAACTAAAATTAAAAAAAAAAAAAATAGGTGCTTGTTAAAAGCTCATCATTCTAAAGCCCAGGCAAACCTGTTGTAAAAAAAAAAAAAAAATTACAAACCACTGATGAGTGATATTAATGATGACCTAAATAAGTGGACATAGTACATTCGTGGTGGAAAGAATCAAGGTAGTCAATATGTGAATTTCCCACAAACATAACTGTAGATTTATCACACTTCCAAGAACACCCCAATAGGATCTTTTGTGAATATTGGCAAGATGATTATAAAATGCACAAGGAGAGACAAAGAAACTACAAGACAAAGCCGAAACAATTTTGAAAAAGAAAAATAAAACTAAAAGTTTCACAGTACCTGATTTTTAAGATTTCATATACAGCTATGGTACTCAAAACAGTGACACTCACGAAATTACATACATTGATCAACGGAACTGAATAGAAAGTCCAAAAATAAAGCCACCAAAGTAGAGACTGTTGATTTTTTTTAAAGACTTTACTGTCTTTGAATAGTTTCAGGTTTACAACAAAATTGAAAGGGAGGCACAGAGTTTTCCTATGGTCTGCCTGCCCCCACACGTGCATAGCCTTCCCCACTGTTACTCTTGAAAGTGGTACAGGTTTTTTTTTTTGTTGTTTTACTAAGGATGAACCCATAATGATATAATGATACCCAAGTCCATAGTTTGCCTTAGGATTCATTTTCAGTGTCATATATTCTATGGATTTGGACAAACATATAGTGATACACACACATCATTGTAATACATTGTAACATTACAATACATTATAACATCATGCACTCACTGTCTTAAAAACCCTTGGTGCTCTTCCTATGATTCGTCCCTTCTTCTCTCCAAATTCTTGGCAAACATTGATCTTTCTACTGTCTCCATAGTTTTGCTCATTTCCAGAACGTCATATAATTGAAATCATACAGGAAGTTGTTTTTTCAGATTAACTTCTTTCCCTTAGTAATATCCATTTAACTTTCCTTCATGTCTTTTCATGGCTGGGGAGCTCACTTATTTATTTATTTTGATAGTTCACTTATTTTTAGCACTGAATAATATTCTATTGTCTGGAGATACAGATTCACTTTGTATATCCACTGAAGGGCATGTCGGTTGCTTTCAAGTTTGGGCAATTTTGAATAAAGCAGCAATAAACATCCATGTGCTGTGTTTTAGGTTTTCAGCTTTTTTGGGTAAATGCCTAGGTGTGTGATTGCTGAATTAGATGGTAAAAAGTATATGTATTTTACTAGGAAACCACCAAACTATCTTCCAAACCAGCTACACCAGTTTTGATCGCCGCCAGCAATGAACGAGCGTTGTGCTGCTCCTCTTCACCAGCATGGCGAGTGGCTAGTGTTCTGAATTTTGACCATTCTCATAGGGGTGTAGTGACAATTCAGTGCTGTTCTCATGTTCATTTCCCTGATGGCAGATGTTGTGGACCATATTTTCATGTTCTTATTTGTCATTTGTGTATCTTCTTTGGTGAGGTATATGTTAAGGGCTTTTGCCCCTTTTTAAACTGGGTTGTTTTCTTAGTGCTCAGATCTAAGAATTACCTGCATATTTTGGATGACTTCTTTTTCAGATATGTCTTTGGCAGATATCTTCTCCCTGTCTGTGGCTTCTCTTACTCTCGTGACATTGTCTTTCACAGAGCAGAAGCTCTTAGCTTTGGTGAAGTCCAGCTTATCAATTACTTCTCCCACGGAACGTGTCTTTGGTGTTATATCTAAAAGGGCATCACCACACCCAAGGTCATTTAGGTTTTCTAAGGTATTTATGCTTTTACATTTTATGTTTAGGCCCATGATCCATTTTGAGTTAATTTTTGTGAAGGGCATAAAGTCGTGCGCCTGCATTCTTTTTTGTCAGTGGTGGTGGTCATGTGAACCTCCAGTAGTTCCAGCCCTGGCTGAAAAGACTTTCCCCATGGTGCTGGGTTTTATCCTGTGTCCAAGATCAGTTGACTTATTGGTGTGGGCTTGTTCTGGGCTCTCTGTTTTGTTTCACTGACCTATTTGTCTATTCTTTTTACCAATACCACACTGTCTTGATTACCATAGCTTTACAGTAAGCCTTAAAGTAGTGTCAGATCTCAACCATGTTCTGTTGGTGTTGGCCGTTCTGGGTCTTTCGCCTCACTCTATACACTTGAAAATCAACTTGTTGATATTTACAAAAAAACTTGCTATGATTTTGACTAGGATTGTATGGATCTTTACATCAAGTTGGTAAAAACTGACATCTTGCCAATATTGAATCTTTCTACCCATGAATATGGAATATATACCCATTTATTTAGCTCTTCTTTGATTTAATTCATCAGAGTTCTGTGGTTTACATTGCTCTTGCACATGTTTTGTTTGATTCATGCTTAAGTACTTGAGACTTGGGGTGTCAATGCAAATGATATTGTGTTTTTAATTTCAATTCTACTTGTGCATCGATAATACACAGAGAAGCAATTGTCTTTTTTATATTAACCTTAATCTAGGAGCTTTTCCCTAATTGCTTACTAGTTCCACTTTAAATTAGTTTTTCCAGATTTTCTACACAGATGACCACGTCATTTGCAAACAAAGATGGCTTTCCTCCCTCTCTCTCTCTCCCCCTTCCTTCCTTCCTTCCTTCTTGTCTATCTGTGCACGTTTTATTTCCTTCTCTTACTGATCGCATTCAGCAGAGTCTCGTATTGAAAAGGAGAAGCAAAGGACACGTAGGTGGCTTAGTTGGTCAAGTGTCTGATTCTTGACGTCTGCTCAGGTCATGATCTCAGGGATCTTGAGGTCGAGCCCCATGTTGCCCCCCGTGCGCAACAGGACGTCTGCTTGAGGATTCTCTCTCTCCCTCTGTCCCTCTCCGCACTCTTTCTCTCTCTTAAAAATAAATAAATAAATACATATTTTAAAAAAGAAGAAAGAAAGAAAGAAAGAAAGAAAGAAAAACAGTGGTGAGAGGGGGATCCTCACCTTGTACCTGACCTTAGTGGGAAAACTTCAAGTTTCTCACCATGAAGTACTATGTGAGCTATAGAGTTTTGTTGATAGCCTTTATCAAATTGAGAAAGTCCCCCTCTATTCTTAGTTTACCAGAATTTTTATATGAATAGGTGTTAAATTTTGTCAAATACTTGTTCTGTGTCACGGATATGATCATGTGATTTTACTTTTTAGTCTGTTGATGTGTTGGATCACATCCATTTTAATTGTTGAACCAGCCTTGCATACCCGGCATAAATCCCATCCATTTCTGGTGTGTAATTGTTTATATACTTTTTTGAATGTGATTTGTCAGTATTTTGTTGAGAATTTTTGCATTTATATTCTTGAGAGAAATTAGCCTATAGGTTTTTTTCCTTATAATATCTTTGTCTGGTTTTGGTATTAAGGTAATGCTGGCCTCACAGAATGAGTTAGGAAACACTCCCTCCGCTTCTATCCTCTGGAAGAGATTATAGAGAATTGGCATAATTTCTCCATTAACTGTTTTACAGAAATCACCAGTGAACCCATCTGGGAAGTCAATTGATTTTTGACCGAGGTACAATGGCAATTCAATGAAAAGAAAAAAAAAAAGGGTAGTCTTTCCATAGCTGTATATTCATATGCAAAAATATCAATTTCAAGACATATCCTGTACATTTTACAAAAGCTGACTCAAAGTAGATCACAGCTCTAAATATAAAACATGAAAACATAAGGCTTTTAGAATAAAGCATTGGGAAAATAGTCATGACGTTAGGTTAGGCAAAGAATTTTCAGATAAGACTCAAAAAGGAGAATTAAAAGACAAGCTACCAGCTGCGAGAAAACACTTGCGAATTACATATCTGAAAAGGAGTTGCAGGAGAATATATAAAGAATGCCCCAAGCCTAATGATAAGGAAACAAGCAGCCCCGTTTCAAAAAAGGGCACATGATTTGAAAAAACACTTCACGGAGCAAGATAGACAAATGACAAATAAGCTCATAAAAAGGATACTCAATCACCAGTCAATAGAAAAATGCAAATAAAACTCACAATACCTATTAGAATGGCAAAAACAAATGGACAAAAACTTGACAATGCCAAGTGCTGGTGTGCTGCGGGGCAAGCGGCCGTCTCACAGGTTGCTGGTGAAGCGGCGCAGCGCTCAGCCCCTCTGGAGCGCCTGGCGGTCTCTTCCCCACCGGTGCTTACCGTGTGACCCAGCGGTCTCAATCTTGATGTTTATGCAAGAGAAAAGAAAACGTACGCTTACCTGTAAACCTGTATGTGAACGTGTGCAGGGGTTTTATTCCTAATCACTGAAAACTGGACCTAGCACAAATACCCTACACTGGACGGATGGCCGCAGGTGCTCTGGCGCAGGTGCTCTGGCGCGGCACTCCCTGGAGCGCTGCTCAGCGATAAGAAGCCGCCGACTCCGGTGCGGCCGGCACCGATGAACCTCAGAGGCCCCGTGCTGGCTCCAAGAGGGACCTTTCCAAAGGCTAATATTGTGGGGTTCCATTCATACGACATTCTCATAAAAGCTGAATGTGGTGAATAGAGGCCATATGGATGGGCTTTTGGATAATTTGACTACAAAGGGGCGACATAAGCTGGACATGGGGGGTGATGGTTGTTGTGTGACCTGATTGTGCCAGTGGTTGCGTTAACCAGCACAGATGTTAAAACTCACAAAGTTGTACACTAACACTCCTCCGTTAACTTTGCTGTATGCTAATGTAAACATGTTAAATTAAAACAAATAATGATTGTATGCTTACCTGTCTTATTCACGCATTTATTAATATTTTAAACCCCAGTAAAGGGAAATATTGGTATAAAATTAGGCATCTTTGTAAGTCCTAGTATTTAAGGTGTTCAAAAAACTATTCAGAATCGGGGCGCCTGGGTGGCTCAGTGGGTTAAAACCTCTGCCTTCTGCTCAGGTCATGATCTCAGGGTCCTGGGATCGAGTCCCGCATTGGGCTCTCTGCTCAGCAGGGAGCCTGCTTCCTCCTCTATCTCTCTACTTGCCTCTCTGCCTACTTGTGATCTGTCTGTCAAATAAATAAATAAATCTTTAAAAAAAAAAAAAAACTATTCAGAATCTAAATCCTCTTCTTCAGTATGAGTAAAACACCATTTCTTCAGACTCAGAGCCAGCATTTGTCTCATGTAGTTCAATGCACCAGAAGGAGAGATGTTCACAGTCTGAACTTCTTGTTTGGACTCTGACTCATTTTGGAGGATAGTAGAACATTCTTATAGGCTGGACTGGGTCCCCAAAATTCATATCTTAAATTCCTAACTCTCAGTGCCTCAGAATGTAACTGTATTTGGTCTTTAAAATGGTAACAAAGTTACAATGAGGTCATTAGCGTGGGTGCTCGTCCAGTATGACCGAGGTCCTTGTAAGAAGTGTGGACACAGAGATGCGTATAGGGAAGACCATGTAGAGACACAGCCAGAGGCCGGCCATCCACCAGCCCAGCACAGAGGCCTCAGACCCTGCTGATACCTTGTTCTTTGAGCTGCTTGATCTGTGGGATTTTGTTGTAGTCGCAGATGATTCCAGCGGCCAGGTGAGTGATACACCCGTTCCCCCACACAGTCCCACACCTCACGAGAGGCACAGACGGGTTAATTAAAGCATCGATTGTAAAATCAGATCAGGCCTCCACTGTCTGCTTAAAAGTTGCATCTCTAGGTTTTACATGAATTTTTAATTTTAGGTGACTAGAAGTGACAGTGGAGCAGATCATTTGTGTAATTACAGCAACCATCACCGAGGAAGGAGCGCCTCTCAAAAGAACAGAAAACGTGAACTGGATTCGGTGGTGAGGGAGGCTGGTGGGGGGTTGTCACTCGGTCCCCCCAAGCCCTCAGGGTCGTTGGGAGACCTGCTGCCTTGCAGAGCAGGACACTGGGACACTGACTTCCCCTGTTTGAAGGAAAGGGTGCTGATCATTCTTGGGAACACGCAGCATTTGCTTCAGAATGGGATTCTGCTGGGATTAGGAAAGGGGAGGGAAGCGCCAGTACAGGTGCTGGGTAAGCAGAGTCCGTCTGACAGAGAAGCGGGTCCAGTGGCAGCCGTCGTCCACGCCTCTGAGCCTCCTGTTCAAAGCCAGTGTGTCCTCTGCAGCCTGAGCGGCTCCGTGGGGCTCTCCCCTCGCAGATATGCTATCCAAGACATTTTGGTGACTCTGAGCAGAGTAACTCAGCTGGCAATCTGTCCGTGCCGCAGAAGCCAGGATGAAAAGTTCTGCAGTGACCATGGCCGGTAAAGGCAGGAGTGGAAATCTCTGATTTCCACATGGAAGGTGGCCCGATGAAGGAGAAGCCGCAAAGCCAGCGCAGGGGAGACGGGCACATAAACCAACGGGGACGCAGCCTGAAGGCAGGATTCTCCCTGCTTCCCCAGACCTCGAGTGTAGACCTGCCTCCCATTCACACCACTGCCGAGGAATGGAAAAAATAATCTGCTGGGGCGGGAGGGGGTTTAACACAGAGATAACACCACTGTACGATCCTGAGTCCCAGAAAACCGATTCCTGTTGAATATCTAGCTCAAGTTTGAGAGAAATGTAGTTTCAGTTGCTTATGGGGAGATGACAGCTAATTAGCCTTAGTTAAATAAATAACTTAATAAATAAACTTAAATAAATCCCGGCCCTTGAAAATCAGAGACAGGTTTCTTTGCTCTCTGAACAGTTGCCTCCAGTCCACACTGTTGATGTTAACCTCCTGCGGCCCCCGAATTGTGACTCCATGCGTCATCCCAGAGGACCGGCCGGCAAGCCCCTGAGCTCCACTTAAAACAATGATTTTTGCGGGGGGTGGGGGGGTGGAAGATATTTCAATAGGTGGAAATAACTAATAGTTTCCTTACAGGTTTTGATGGCTGTAACCTAAATTCAGTTTAGGATGGGAAGGCTTGGGAATCATAATTCAGATTTTTCTGGCACATTCTGAATGCTGTTACTAGGATTGACACTGCCATTTTCAAGGACCCAGATGACTGATTTGGCCACGTGGTCAGGATATCGAGTTTGTTATGGAGATGAGCCCCCACACAACGAGGACAGCTGGGGCCTGTGGATCGGCCATTTGTGAAGGGTCGTCCTGAGAACAAAGGAAAGATTCCCACCTATGCCAAGTGCCTGGAGATTTCCTTTCTTGTGATTGCATTTAGTTCAAATCTTTCTCTCTGATTTCCTCCATTACTACATCTTGAAGGGAAAAGAGAAACACCTTGATGTTTGATGGGCTCTGGAAACAGACACTCTGCTTGAGAAGTCCAGGAGACAATGGCAAACCATCCATGGTCCCTGAAGTATGGTCCCCTCTACCTGGGTGTGGAGGTTGTTGGCTTATTCAAATCGCATTTCCTCTAGGCAAAGAGCCCCTCAGGGCATGACTCTTCTGCATTAAATATTCATTTAAACTGCACGTTTTGGTAATAAAAAGAAATAGTATTGAAGTTCTAGGCTTGTGCCTCTGTGCCCCGTGGAGATAGCCAGGCCCCGTGTTGTCCAGGCGCCATCTGCGCACACAGGGGCTGACCTCCTGCACCTGCTCTCTGGACAGCCAGGAAGAGCCATTCTCTCACAGACTCCCAGAGAGAAGGACTCCTGGGGGTTCAAACAAGTCACGTCAAGAGGAAGAAGACCCCGGATCACAGTTCCGGCCAGACCGGCAGACCAAAGGCGAGTTCATTGTGTGCAAGCGCACTTTGGCTACATTGCTCTTCTGCCAGGTCTCATGGTCAAGAGACCACCCCCCCCCTGTCCGTGAGAGGAAAGCAGTAGCTCAAGTCTAGATCCTGCTCGGGGCAGGGCAAGAGCCGTTTGCTGATTCCTGGGACCTCAGCTGTGCGTCACTGGCTTGTTAGATCCAAAGACATTTTCTTGGGAAGGGAGACAAAACATTTCACACAAAGTAGACAAAATGAGGGTTTGAATGTTTGAGCAGAGAGGGAGACAACATTGGGTGTATGATACTATGGCCATGGTCGGGGGGGTCAAGGTGCCCTAGGACCAACTGTGACATTAAAGTATTAGAAAGGAAAACAGGATTCACAGTTAGTTATTCTCTGCCCCTGAACATTCATAAGGTGAGTGAAGGGACTGTTCTTTTGATAAAAGAGTTTTTAAAGGGTTCTTCTGGAATGAGAGATGCTGACAGATTGAAGGATGGCAAACCCCAGTCTCTGAGGAGGGACTCAGGGAATAACCAGCACAGAGACAGCAGGTCTGACCCTGGTGTAGGCAAAATCCTAGAGACATTAATAAGAGATGAGATCACAAAACATCTGGAAAAATAAACCAGCCAGGACGGCTTGTGGGGGTAAGGGCTGTCCAGGAAATGCGAGGGAATCTGGCAGGAGATGCTGCGGAAAGCAGAGTCCCGAGGGCCTGGCCTCGTTCTAATCAGCTGCAGTCACTGATGCCTCTCCCAAGTGAGATGTGGGACAGGCCAGGTGAGGGAGACCACCTTGTGGGGTCCAAGAGATGTCTGAAGGCAGCTCACGCTTGACGGCAGGAAGACAGCTCACAAGGCCTTCCCCACTTGAAGGGCTGAGGAGGGGACCCTGGGCTCAGCCCCATGCTTGGGACCCCTGCCCCACAGAAAAACCCAGGCTTTCAGAAAACATACGGAACCCTTGCCGAAAAACGTCGGGGCTCTTCACCTTTCAGGTGACAGAATCTGAGTCGAATAACTTTTGCAAAACATGAACTTCTTAGTTCATGCGACAGAAAAAGAAACCAGGAGATGAGACAAACTGTGGAAACCAAGACCCCATGGTGGAGAGAAGGGATGAGAGAGAACGCGTTCCTCTGCTCCTTCCTTCCTTCCCTCTCTCTCTTTTTCTCCCCCGCCCCCCACATCTGGTTTTCATCTCTTTTTTGGCTTCCCTTTGGCTTGATTCTGCAGACAGACAGACTGACGGACTGCACACCACAGGAAAGCCAGCCCAGAACGGCCTTGAATTCACAGCCTCAGCGCTCAGGAGAGAGACATTTTTCCTGGAGTGCGTGTGTATCGACTGCCACCTAGACTCTGCAGGGTCCCGTCCGGTCACGTGCCCACTGCTTAGACCAAGGGCTTCACTCCGAGGTTGGGTCTGCGTAGTTGGTGGTCCTGAGAGAGACACGCGGCTGAGGGGGAGCAGCCCGCAGAGGGCGGGCGGTGGACTGAATGTGGAGCTGACGCGAAGCAGCACATACACACCCCCAGCATGTGCACAGAGTAGCTGCGTCTCTGTCTATCCATTCTGGAAGCATACCAACCTTTCTACAGTGGTTTAGAGTCCCGAATCCTCCACTCTCCCAGCTTGTTTCTTACTCTCAGTATGAAACAAATTCTCGCTGTATGAACCTAGAGTTTGCTCGGATCCTGGCTAAAGGGAAATTCGGTGCAATATCTTCCCTGTCGTCTCAAATCAGTGACATCGCCTATGGATGCGAAGCCCTTCGGGGGTCCTGCGGTCCTTAACACCAGAGCTGGACTGACGTGGGCGCCATCCGAGTTTGTTGTTGAGAAAAAAATGGCACGCGCTGCTGCTCGTCTACACACTTGGGGGCCCAAAGCCTCGGAAGCCCGAGCTCATCGCCCGCTGTTCCTCTCAGGGCTGAAGAAACGTTGTGGGCTGACCGCGCCCCCAGCGCTCTCAGCTCTCCTAGCCCGACGGTCTGAGCGAAGAACAGAAGAGGACATCCAGAGAGAAGAAGACGTCATTGGGGACTAAGAGCGAAAGTCAGTAGAAATCTAAGGCAGACGCGCAGAGGACTCTCCTGGAGGCTTCCTGCGAGCACACCTCTCCCATTTGCTCCCACCCACTGACACACGTTCTCTCCTGTAAACTCCTCCCTCGATCCCTGAGATGCGATCCGGGATCACCGTCAGGATGACATTTTTACAACACCAGCTCCTACCAAGCTTCAGTCTCTGTTTCCGCTCTTCCCTTCCAGGTCTTTTTAGGGCTTATAGTCTCTTCCTCATTCGCGGAATGCTCTTCCCTAAGTTGCTACAAAGCTGGTTCTTTGTCCACATTTGGTTGTCGCTTAAAGGTTGCTTCCGTGAGAGAGAACCTCTGAGGCCCTCAAACAGAAGTTGCCTCCACTGAACTCCTTTCAAAGAGTTTGGTCCTGCATATTTCTCTGTCTCCGTGAATGAGATGGAATGGGGGGGGGAGGGCTTTGTCTCCTTCACGCTCCCAGGGGTGCCTGAGGAACGGAAGTCCAGCAACTACATGTGCTTGAGGAAATGAAAGGTGGGTGGGCCTGTCACCTACTAGTGGTGTTGCTGAGCACCTGGGAAGCTCAGTCCGGACGTTCACCTGTCTGGGGAATCAGCAAGTCCCACGTGAGGGCCAGAAGATGTTTGTCATTTGGGGAAGCAGACATTGGCGTCATCCCCCCTCGGATCCTGGTAAGGGTCACTTAGCGGGAGGACATCTCCGTTGGCTCCCCCGATGTGACTTCTGTTGTTGTCGCTGCTGCTGCTGCTGCTGCTGCTGGTGCTTCGTAAGGAGCAGCACTCCTGAAGAGCTGGGATGGGCATGCATCTTTCTTTTATTTTTTCTTTCTCCAAAGGGGTTCCTGAAGCCCTTTCGACACAGACTTTGGACTGTTGGTTGAACGAATGAATAAGTGAGTGAGTGAATGAATAAGTATTACGTGTATTGCTCAGAGTAGATGCCCAATAAATTATTTTAACCAAATAAGCAATTAATGCAAGATATAAATAATCTTCTTAGATTAACAGTTAAAAATGCTGTGACCTAAGTCAAACACAAGAGAGGGAAGACATAACAAAACCTCACATGCTTTCTCTACCTCTTCCACCGCACAGGTAAGCAGATCCCTCCAAGTGCTAGGAGGCTGCAGGCAGGAAGTCGAGAGGCAGGGGCTCCTGCGTTGGAGGAGGAGCTTAGCAATCGGCAGTCATGGTGACGAACAGGCTAGAGTCACCATTGCCCACCGTTTGTGCCAATAAACCAATCCGGCCGAATTTGATTTTTACATAAATTAAATTTAAACAATGGACTTCCCTTGCTTTTCTAATGAAAAGTCTTCAGCCCAAGTGAATTTCTTTCCCCATTTAGTTAAAAGTTATGTGGACACAGCCACAGACATAGATAGAATTATAGACATTAAGTCCATTTGACAGGCCAGAGTCAACAGTGTGACCAGGTCCATGGATGCTCCCCAAGGTCAGGGTGGTTCTCAACCGGAAACACTCAACACACAGACACACACATGCATGTACATGGGCTGGCACTCCAGATCTATGGGGCCGACAGCAAACAACCAGAACCTGAGATGGCACCAAAGTCTATGGGGAATGCCCTAGTGGGATGAACACGCAGACTGCAATTAGACTGGTGTGGAACTATTAATCACACAGCATACCGTGAGGAAGCTGGCTGGCCGAGGTCAAGGTCCCATAAGTGAGGGTATTAGCCATGGATGTGACACAGGGTGCTTTTCCAACCTGCTCATTAAAGAAGTAATTGGTAGGTCAGGAAATTGCAGACACTCATCTGAATGAGCTAGGAAAGAAGCATGAGGAAAGGGCAAAGTTTGGTCATGTATATAGGAATTCTCTTGCTTAAAATGCCATATTCTTTGTTGCCTGACATATTCACAGTATCCCAGAGGCCATTTTAGCTGGTCTCCAGCTGTGAAAAAGACAACATCACATCTGTGATGTCAGGTGGAGGCAAACACAACAGGAAAAAATTAATTGAAAAATCTTGTTCAGATATTTTGTGAAGAAATTAATAACGCACTTGCTTTGTAGAGAGACAGCCTGTTTTGTGACGTGTGAAGATCTTCAATCCGTATTTGAATAGCTTTTGGTTTGGATATATTGATAATGTAAAGGTGATTCATAAAGATGTAAAATATAGAAATTATTCAGTGTTTTTACTAAAAGGTAAATACCCTAGATTCATCAAGGTTTATGTACTAAAATATCTGTACCAATCAGACAATGGATTTCTGTTGTTATTGGTTTTGCATTTTTAATTAGTTTAAGTGAAATGCTTTCTGACCCCCGACATGCTTTCACATGACTTGGGCGAGGACTGGTGAATCGAATCCCGGAATTCCCGGACCTTCATCCCGGGAGCTGCGCGTCCAATCGTCCCGTACCCGCTGAGCTCACGCGCAGACACACAGATCTGCAGGCACATGCTTTGCCTAACACGTGGCTGGTGTGGGGGAGCCAGAAGAGGCAGGCAGAGGATTCCCCTTGACACAATTAATCAATTTTGCCATCAGATCATGCGAGTATCACATCAATTACTATCAATTTTTTGTTAACGTGACTTGAAGCCACTTGTAATATGCTATTTGCCAGTCTTTTAATTGTATCAGTAAAAATGAATTTCCACCCGATATGGTAATTAAACTAAATATGTGATAATGCATTTGATTAGCGACAGGAAAACATAAGAGAAGATCGAAATGAAAGGACATCAGCGAATGCCTTCCCATAGGTCTCTCCCTAGAGTTCCTCCTTTAACCTGCTTTCGGATCTGCGTTTCCTACACTGTCATGCCCAGAATTTCAACTCTTCAAATAGGTCCCAAGGGTTGTATTCATTCCCTGGGATGTGATTCCCCAGATGCCCAGGAAAGAAGCCCAGGTTCTGACCTCCTCCAAGGTAACTGTGGGGGTTTGGGCAGCCCACTTCTCCATGTCCCTCACCTGCCATGAGGCAGAAACTCCCTTTTCATTCTCCCCAGGTACAGCATCCGCAATGCCTCTCCTGACTCATGGGGTTGGTCTTCCCCTCCATGATGAACCACAGTGTTCACCTTTGAACAAAATGCTTCCGGTCTTCCCAGGGGAACAGGTAAAGCAGATTCAGCAGGTGGCCAGCATCAGGAAGAGGTCCATGTACGGACTCTCCTGCTATCCGGGCAAGGCATTTGGCTTTCCCCAGCCTCACGTGGCTCTGTCAGTACTAGGGAACACACGAGCTGTTCACCGGGCGGAGAGGCATGCCGGCACCCCACACGCAAGAAAATACAAGGCTGCACTGTTCCTCCTCTTCCTGTTGATAAAGAATCTACCCTGGTTTCATTTCAGGTCTCTAGGATGAAGCAAGCACCAATCATACTTGTCTTTAAGCTCATGAAGACACATCTCTCTGCTGCATTAACATGAATTGAGGGCGAGCCTCCTGCTTAGCAGATTCTTACTGAAAAACGGTTGAGGCCACAGGGAAGAAGGGGAACTGGGACTCGGTCTGGTTTCCTTGTCCCAAAGGGGACAGAGCTTGGGCGCGCTCGGCTCAGGGAGTTCTTGGTTTCTATTCAAACGCTCAAGAATTCCCTCCGTGTTTAGGGAGAGCGTGGCGTGCAGTCAGCCAAGCTGGGTGTGCTCCAGAGACAGACCAGAGGGACCAGGGACGTCAAGGGGTCTTTCACAATGGACTGCAGGTGTGGACTGGTGCAAGGTGGTGCAAGGTGGAAGGTGGCCACTCTATCAGACGCCTCGGCTGGGCTGGAGACAAAGCCCCGGCGACAAGGAAGAAACCAGCTTCTGGAGGTTGCAAAATCAGATCCGATGAAATAGTTGGTGTCATAAAAAGGCAGGTAGCCAAAGGAAGGCTGCATTACAATGGTGTCTTTATGGAAGTGTGCGTGACAACCGCATGAATATCAAATGAATTCATTATGATTACCGCTACTTCCATGAATACCGAATGAATGTATAATGACTGGACTCTTAAAGTGCTACCAATTTAAAAAAAAAAATTCCTAGAAATGATGGGGAAATTAATCCCATTCCATGCTGAAGAAGTCGTATTTTAGAAAAAGTCTTAGAAACACTTAGAGGGTTGGCAACTAGCAGTTTCCAGGCATTGCCACAGCTCATTTATTCTTCCAGCTCGGACCAGAGTCCATTTCCGTTGCCAAGCATTCTCGTCCACGTCCCGGCAGAGAAGGCGCCCGAGCCTGTCATCTGAATGAGTGCACGTTCCCTTCCTTGGGGGAGTTCTTCACGGCTCTGAGGATTCTTGACGTCGGGAAGTGTATCCCACCCGAATACAGAACCCTGACCGAGGCACTTTCCAAATACATAGGATTGGAGATGTCTCTTGCTGGCTCTCCAGGAGACAGGGAACAGCTAGCAGGGTGCCCGGCCTAAACACAGCACACAGCTATGCCCGGCAACATGACTATTCTTCTGTAAGAAACATTCCCAACAGATTTTAGGAGAAGCTGTGCAGAGCTAGGGGAGGAGCCCAGGGAATCCAAGGTAGGACACTGATGAGTGAGTTTGGAGACCAGGCTTCCCCATTTTTTCTGGTCCCCGAACACATCCTTTCTCTGGATACTGGGGATGACAGGACTGGCTAGCCACCCCCTTGGCCCCGTTCAGGTCTTTCTGGACCTCCAGGTTAGTGAGCGATGGTGACTAAAGACTCAAGAGGGGGTCATTTGGTCTGTGTCTTTACCAGAGCCCTTGACAGGAGCCCTAGGCAGCCAACCCAGGCCAGAGAGGAAGGCAAACCCAGCGCACATGGCTCATAATGAAATGGATTTCAGGTCAGGGCTGATTGGCTATGTGCTGGGCAGAAAGATACGGCGTCCACGCTAGGCAGGTTGGTTGACCTGCTGGAGAGCCTGCCTCAGCTAATTTGCTAGCATTCTGCAAAGGGCACTGGTGGGGGTGAAGCTAGAGCCCCAGCTTCAGATTCCTCAGTCCGAGTTGCGGGAAAGTGCCATCCGGGTCCTCGGGGCCACGAGGATAAAAGACCATCTGTCACGTCCTCTGCTCCCCAGGCAGGAATGGTCTAGAAAATTCATCACCAGGCCCTGCCCTGGAAAACCAACCTAAAGCAATTTGTCCTAAAATAGCTTTTCAGTTAAAGCAAAAGGGGAGCTTTATCTCTACTCCTCCTTCATTGCTTGGCTGGGTGACCACGTCTGAGATCTTTCCAGGTCCACGCCAGGGAGTAGGAACACTGATGGGAGAGGCAGGCATGAGACAGCATTGAAGCCCCTTTCATGTGTGACAGTTGGTAAAGGGGCTCGAGTCCCAGAGCCCGAGAAGATAGTCGGATGCTGATTTTATCCTTGGCCATTTGGCAGTTGGTACCAGCGTGCTGGTGTTCAGAAGAAGCTGGAAACTGTCATTGATTTTTTACGCTCAGCAGAACGCACAGGGTCATGGTGAAGAGCGAGTTTGATGGTCAGACAGCCCGAGTGCAGATCTAAGCCACTGACGCCCATCTGCCTCAGTTTCTTCAGATGTGCCGTGGGCGGGCAGTCCTGAGAGGGCAGTGCATCTAGGAGAGGCAATATCTGGCATCGAGCGAGTGTTCAATGAAACGTGTGTCAGTGTGCCAGTCCGTCACTCTCATGGCTGTGTGTGTGTGTGCGCGCATATCTGCCCTACAGTGCATGTATGTGTGCGATTTTAAGTGCACACCTGCACGTATGCAGGCACTGTCCGTCTTTAACAGCCCTGGGGCCTGCCATTTCCCCCCTGCAATGCAGCAGCTAAATACCGCACAATTCAGATGAGGGTTTGCAGCAGGAGAACTTTTCTTTGAACCGAAAGATCTTACTCAAGTCTTGTGCTCATGATTCCACCTCTGTTCCAGTTTCAGTTTCCCCATCCCTGACTCTGATACCTGAACGACTCAGAAGATCTCAGATACGGGCCAGCGTCGGACAGGATTCACACAAGTGGCGTTTTTATTTTATTTTAGATTCATTTATTCATTTTGTAGAGAGGGAACGAGTGAGCGCACGAGTCAGGGCTGAGGCGGAGGGACAGGAGGAGAGAATCTCCAGCAGAGCCCCTGTTGAGCACAGAGCCCAGCTGGGGACTCCGTCCCTCCCATGACCCTGGCATCGTGACTTAAGCTGAAAGCAAGAGTCAGGTGCTGAACTGACTGAGCCACCCAGGGGCCCCCACACAAGTGACATTTTAACACATGCTGTGGAGCCTTCCGTCAGGGCTTCCCTTCTAGGAGGTACGGGCTAGAGCCCAGGAAGGAGCTTTAGAACGCCCGCAGAAACCTGTCAGGTGGGGTCACAGCAGAACCACTGACTGAGAACCTTTTCTCATCTGAGCTCACCAAGTGAGTGTCACCTCCCCCTCTGCCCCGCAGTCTCCACCTGGTAATAACTCACGGGGGAACGGGGGAGGCCATGGGAGAGGAGCCGCAAGGACATGGCTTCCTACATCTGAACGAGTCCGAGGAGAGGGTCCAGTGCAGGCCAACGTCCCGGCAATACCAGAGCATACTGCTGGGTTCAGGACCTCAGCCCCCAGCTTGGGGCAACGTGGGTCCCTTTGGGGGCTAGTAACCTACCCCGGTGCCACCACCCCTCTGGGCACTTCCTGGGAAACCTCAGGTCGTGCGCACAGTGAAGGTGTCACCGCAGCCGCCGGGGCCTCCCCAGGGCCTCCTTTCCCTGCTCTCCCCCTTCCCGGGTCTGCCTCTCCCAAACCTCTCCACGTAGCGTATTGTGGTCATGACCCACCACCTCGCAAGCTTCTTGTCTCCAGAATGCAAAATCTAAAGGAATGGTTCTGCTTGCTCAAGCTGGAGGCACCATCTGAAGCAGCAGGCGAGGGCTTGGGGGTGGATGGGCCCATGAGTCCCTCCAGAATCCCATGCAATCAACTAGCGGTGGGAGTGAGATGCCAAGGGTCTGATGCCTGTGGACCTCAGCGCTCCAGGTTCCGGGGCCTTGGACCTCAAACTGAGCCACACCATCAACTGCGCTGCTTCCCAGGCCTTCACACTCGCGGAGTCACACCACCCGCTTTCCTGGCACAACAGCTTGCAGATGGCAGATCTGGGACTTGGCCTCCATAACCGTGGGGGCCAGTTCCTGTCATAAATCCCCTCTTAGATCTATCTGGGTATACATGTATCTCCTACTGGTTCTGCTTCTCTGCAGAACCTTTACCAATACAAGTTATTTCAGAATAGAATATTTACAATAACGGCAGGACCCTGGAGGCTCTGGTTTAGTGTTTCCAGAGTGATTGCATTTTACAGGCTGAAGGAGATGATGATGTCCATAGACTAATGCCAAGAGACCCTGAATGGGACACCCTCAGTAAAAAGGAGTATTGTATCAACCATCAGCATAGGGTCATGTCAGCTCCTTCCCAAGGCGTGGACTCTCTTTGCCCCTACCCTAGGCCCCTGCCTCCTAAACTTAATGCGGAACCATCCGTCACTCCCCGTGGGTCTCAGATGCGGCACGTTCTCCCGGACTCCAGCCTTCTTGATCCGGACAACCCTCACCGGGCCTCCCTCAGTTTAGACATTTCTTCTGAGGAGTACTTCCTGATCCCTGAAATACTAAATCTAGAGGCTGTCATCTGCAGAAGCTTCCATAGCACTTACTTGGTGATCCCCAGCAGGACTAAGGGCCCAGGGCTGTGCTGAGTCGTGCCCTGTGCTGGTAAGTATTTGTTGAGTAAATGAATGAGCACCAATAGTGTTTCTTCGGGCCATTATTCCTCAGAGTCATGGTCTTGAGTTCTGCACCTTCTCAAAGTCCTCCATCATGATGTTGAGCACAAACCTGGTTGCCACAGAGTTAGTCGTTTAATGAAAAGCAAGAAGAGAACCTTAAGAAAAAGGTACTTGTATGAAATGCAACCAGGAGATGAATAAGACAAAGATAAATCATCACCTTCCCTAAGACATGCTTTCCCTGGCGGTGAACTTGGCATTGCTCCTCAGTAGCCATTTATATGCTTAGGGTCCACCACAGGCCTTTCAATGGGCAGGACTGGGCCGGCAGCTGGCTATATTCTCGTGCTCCCCCTGGGAGGCCCAAGCCTGCTGGCAATCAGCTTGATATGCATGCCCCTGAATTCACAATGGGTCCTTTTCCCTTTCACTATTTAACTCGGACACATTTTCCTTCTCCTATAAAATAGATTCCTTTTGATCTGAATGAACCCCTCTGTTACCCAAGGGACAGATGATACCTCAAGAATCATACTCATTCCTGCCTTCAATGAGATCACAGTGTCTCTTGAGAAAGCAGATTTGTCATAAGAAGTATCCACAATCAGGCATGCCCCAGGGAGGTTCATGAGGAGGCCTGGGCAGGACTCGGGGAGCAGGCGTGAGCTGTCAGGAGGGCTCTGCGTCCGGATCCAGAAATCCTGAGTTTTGAAGGATTCTCCATGCCTCGTATTAATGAAATGCTGAGTCTGACACTCAAAGTGAAATATCTAACAGGAGGGTTTGAGAACGCGTTCTAGAATGATAAAAACAAATGCCAGCCTTTACCGTTCTAGACCAGCTCCATGAGCTCCATCAGCTGGACCAGCTGAGGAATTTGCCGGGCTCTGGGAAAATGGGAGTGTGGCCCTTAAAAAATAAATAAATAAATAAATAAATAAGAATTTCAAGATGGTGACAGCAGAGCCTTTCATGGTCCTTCCTAGCATGGAACCCAGTAAAAGAAACCTTACAGATTGCTTGTCCATGAAGCCACCCGCCCATCAGTGAAGAACCGGGAAAGACACTCCCTCCTGCTTTGTTGACAGGGAGCCCGTCAGTTTACCAGCAGGAAGCGAAGGCACAGGAGAGCACTAGATTAAAATTCTGCTCATCTTCTTGATTAGATCCTAGTGGCAAAGCCTTTCCTCAAAGGATCGTTGTCTCTTTATGTAGACACGTTCTAACCAAGTTCCCTTCCCAGGATGAACCATTGGGTCCCATGATCTTCATGAACCACTGTCTCTGCTTGGTCTCCTCCCTTAACTGTGGGAGAAAATTAGTGAAGGGAATAAAATTCAGAAAAAATCTAAATAAGAGAAAATTTAAAAAGTTTAAATTTAAAAAATAATTTTTTAATTTAAAAACTTAAATTTTAAAATTTTAAATTTTAAAAAAGAAAAATTAAAACCCGAGTAGTTAAAAAGATGCAAGATAATCCCTCAACAGGACAATTTGAAGGAACAAATTTCAAAGTCTGGGAAGACAAAAGCATCTTATTTTTAATATCAGTTATATGTGGGTTTACATTAAGGCAACATGTAAGGACATCATTTTAGCAATCGCCATCATGAGATGTATAATCAGTAACACGCACTCTAATGCAAAGTTCATCCAGAAAAAGTAACTTTTGTGTATATTTTTGAAATGTTTAGAGCAAATTTTAATATTCAAATACTGATTATCTTATTGATAATACTGATGAAAATATGATTTATGCGCGGATGAGAACATTTGTAAACCCGGCCAAATGTCTTGTATTTGACCACTTTTAATATGGAATGAGAAAAGGCCAGTCCTGTTTCCATTAAATCATGGAAAAATCTCAGGAGAAGAATTCACATTAACACAGCATTATCTCACTTTTTGGGGAAGTAGATGGTCAGTTCCAATGTCCGTGGATCGGAAATACAAAGCCGGCCAGCGGAAGAGCTCGCTGCGCTTCTGTCCCTGAGCGGGGCTGAGAGAAGCTGGTGTCGGCCAGCTCGTCCAGGCGCATTCCCGAGTCAGCTTTCAGGGGAACCCCCCGGCCCCCCCGCTGCCTGGCTTTCTGGGCCGAGCGTGGAGGTACCATGAGGACACTGTGGGTCTCTCAGAGTCTGGCCTCCCTCTGGATGATTCCAGAGCTAGTTGTGGGTTTTTCTACTTTGTCTGAAGCACGTTGACCTTGTTTTTAATTTCTAGAAAATGATACAGGCTTGGTCCAGCCGAGCAGAGAAAACGCATTCGACACTTGTTAGGGCGGCCCTGATTTCAGCTGGTGTCCGTGTGACCCCTCAAATTCCTCCTTCATACTCACTGGACTCCACGCTGCCACGGCTGCCTCCGTCTTTCTCTGCTTGGCCGCCGCCCCCTGCTCTGCTGTTGGGGCTGCTTCTCTTCCTCCCCGTCTAACTCACCCCTTCTTCCTCCCCTCCTCCCCCTCCTCCTCTGACATCTCCTTCTCCTTCTCTTTTTTATGTTTATGTCTGGCCCTCTAAGGGGTAAAAGAATAATGATTGAATCAGAATCTTCAGTAAACCAGAAGTACCTTTCCCCCGTCCCCCGAACAGTGTCACAGTGAACATTGGTTACTGCCGTCTGGCTCAAATACCTTGAGGTTTATTAACTGTGCCTTGAATTTTTGTTCTTGGACACCGTCCTTAACCAAGATAGCCAGCCCCGTGGTGGACTAGGTATACCCCAACTGGCCAACCAGCCATCGCTTCTTCTCCTACAGCAGCACGGAGCCTCCTTCCCACGGGTTAACTAGGTCCTGCTTTTGTTGCCTGTCGCGACAATAGTGCTACAGGGGCTGTTTCCAGCTCCCATCTCAAGTGACTTCTTATTCACATTATATTAAATTAATACGCACATTACACCAATGAACATTTTATATTTCTTCAATTATAATTCCCTACCCAAATATACTGCTTTAATTGCTGGGAAACCAGTATTAAGTCCACATCTCTGCTTAACAGAGGCTTAGATTTTCCCGTCTCATCACATAGCCACACCTTTCCGCATGTCCTTACCAAGTGGGGGCTGGCGGGACAAGCCCCCTGAGACATCAGCGCTCGTCATTCCCGAGAGAGAAGCCAGAGAAGCCCCGTCCTCCGACCGTGCAGACTTTAGGGACGAGAGTGGTGGACCGCCGGCTGCTGGCTGTCTTCAGAGAGAAAACAGAGAAACAGAAAATGTCCCTGTCACCGGAATGGGAAACCGGAAGAGAGACTCCACACGAGACGAGCTGCCGCCCAGACAGAGTGGCCGGAGGCGGCCTGGCGGACCGGGGGCCGCAGCCCGCTGACCCTTCTCTCTTCCCAGCACCCGCTCCTTCCTATGCTGCCTCCACGACCTGAAATGCCTCCGACCCCCATTCCTCCCGGGGAGCTCTCCTGAACATTCAGGGACCAAGCCCGTGAGCCACCCCCTGCTTCATCCAACAAACATCTGTCATTCGCCCGCTCTGTTCCAGTTGGTTCGGGCAGGAGGCGCTCAGGGTGGCTGACGCGTGGCTAAGAGGCTTCCTAAGGCACCAAGAGCCCATGCGGGTGAGCTCTGCCCAGGGAACGAGCACAACGTCCCTCAACTACTGAAGGGAGGAAGAAACAAAGGTGAGAAGGAACAGAAAGTAGACCACTGGGCTCCGTCCGGGGCCACTGAAGCCTCAGGTGACAAACGAGTGTACCTTACTGAGCGCAGTGAAGTCCGTAAGGTCAAAGCGTGAGCAACAGTTGACAAGTGTCCTGTTTTCTTCACCAGCGGAACCCGCCCCGACGTTCTCCTGCGCCACGTGCGTTCAGCTGTCCTCTGCACCCAATTTAAACGTTTTCTCACGTCTTTCCACATTTCCCCACAGAACATCAGAAAGTTGGTATAAGGCAAAAATCCAACTTTCCCACCGCATTTGCAAAGTAGAAAGTGAACGCTTGTCAGCCCATGAGGCAGAGGTTGAGTTTGAAAAGTGAATTCTGTGCTGCCAGAAAGTGCGGGGCTGCCCTGCCCACGGGGGGACCACTGCTCTTGTCACATTTAGGGTCTCACAGAGCGTGGGGTGGACGGTCCTAGAAGGGGCTGCTCGGGGAGGGCTGGGGCCCTGGTCTCTGAGGCTGCGTCCCCTTCCTGTAGGACCCGTGACACCCCACCCAGCACAGCCCGCCAGAGTTCAGATGCAACAACAGATCACTCAGGCCCCCCAGCTCAGCCAAGTCCCTCACAATTCCCTCTTGATTCCAGGTCCCATGGACCCACTCCTACGCTGTCTGCTTTGCTGGAACTTACAGCAAAGACAAATGCTGTCTTATTTATCTACCCCTGCAGCCCACCAGCCATCTAAAGATGCTTTTGTCCAGTGGGGTGATCACTGGGGACACACACCCAGACTGCCACTCTGCCACCATCCCAGGGCCCGGCTGCCGCCCGCAACGCCCATGGGGACAGTGGAGAGCCAGCTGTCCTGGGGAAGGGTGCCCCTGAGAAGTCAGGCCGTGCTGCACACAGCTCGGGGACCAGCTGAGACCCTGACCTTCACAGTCGGATGCAGGGCCACTGGCAATGACGGGCGGGTGGGCAGGTGGATGGGGGAGAGAGTCACCCTCAGCCCAGTAGCTCTGCGGAGGGTCAGGCCCCAAGGACTTGGATGATGGCCCTAGGTGACCACGGGCTGCAGAATGGACTTGGCATGGTAGGTTGGACAGAGACAAAAAAGCAAAGAACAAATTGAGGCAAAACCAGGAGGCTGAGAACTGGGGAGGCCCCAAAGGTGGGGTGGTGGGGGATGTGACAAGGTCAGAGGTCACAGCCCAGGTGGGGCCCGGGAACAAGCCTGCACCAACGTCCCCTGGGACTGGGTCAATACCGTGTCTTCACTGTCAGACCGCATCTGGCTGTCACTGCTGAGGGCCTGCCTAGGCCACGCTCAGTGCTTGGCTCTGATGCCGCAGAAATGATAGAGACACTATTGCCAGACTCTCCTGCTGGCTGGGCCGATGGCTTGGTGCACAGGTAACGGGCTACGACCTCCTGAACAACACGTGCAACCAGGAGAGGTCCCTGGCACTGGGGACAACCGGCCAGAGCTCGCACAGCCAGGACACAGAAACGGGCTGACAAACAAAGTCGAACGAGTACGTGGCTTAGCTCAGACTGCCTGACAGGTCAGTGCAGATGGGGCGGCAGAGATGACAGACACCTGCTTCCTCCAGTTCTGAGAGCTCGTCCAAGATCAGGGTGCCGGCAGATGTGGTGTTGGGGATTGCCCTCTCTCTGGCTTTCCAGAGGTGGGCTTCTGGAAGCGTGCTCCTAAGTGCAGAAGTCACAGGGCCCCCGGTCTTCCTGTGCTCACAGGGACACCGGCCCCATCATGGGGACTCCCCTCCCCTTCATGACCCAATCTCCTCCCAAAGGCCCCAGCTCCTAAGTCATCCTATTGGAAACTCGGACTTCAGTACATGAGTTTTGAAGGGTCTCCAACAGCGGTTTATCACAGTGAACGAACGGATGATACAGGTACGTCGTGCCGCAGCAAGGAGCAAATCTTACGAGGAAGGCGGGGACAGCCCGCGGCCGCCTGGGGTCCGTGTGTCGCAAACTACAGTCCGTATGTGGTTAGCTGCAAGCCAGTCAAAATTACCGTCAAGGGGCATGTTTGACCACATCCTTGTTTTCTGGATCAGTCACGAGTGAGAGACGTTTACTGTCATTGTACCCAAACGCTACAGCCACGCTCAGAGCAGCCTGCGACTGTGGTGAGGTGACCAGGACTGTGGGAGGGAGACGGGGAAGTCCCTGCTTGTAACCCCAGGGGCCCAGGGCCGGCTGGGAGGCTGCGTCTAATAGATACTGCGGTGAGTGTGTGTGTGTGCGTGTGCGCACGTGTTGGCGTGTCTGTGTGTGTGCTGGCGTGTGTATCTGAGTGTGTGTTGATGTGTATGTGAGCGTGTACTGGTTTCATGTATGAATGTGTGTGGGTGTGTGAATATGTGTGCACACGCATATGTGAATGTGTATTTGTGTGTGTCTATGACCATGCTGGTGTGTGTGTGTGTGCGCGCGCGCATATGCATGTGTGTGCACACAACCAGGTAAAGCAAGAGAAGCTCCTCGAGTGGGCCTCCCAGGTTCTAGAACCTTCTATGTTGGGACGTGCGTGTGTCTGAGAGCCCTGAATCGAACTCAGATGTCTTCACACGGGAGAGGTAATCACACAGCGGCAGTAGGATTTCTTGAGCCGAAGGGTCAATGGCTAGTGCCTCAGCTCCCCGCTCCACAGCCTGGGCCAGTCAGACCCCTGGGAGAGGTTAACAACAGCCTGGGGGGGGAGGCCTTGAGGTTAAAAGCTCAACAGAAGAAAATCTCAGAGCTGTGCAGAGAAAGATGCCGGCTCACAACGAAAGACTGAACGTTGTAGGTAAGACTTAGAAGCCATGGGAAAGCACGGAGGGGACGGTGACAGGACACACAGGAGTGGACAGGGGACACGGCGGGGGTCAGCGGAAGCCGCCCTGCCCCCTGCCAGCCCACACTGTCCAGCCGCTGCCGGACTCTCTCCGCATGAGGGCGGCCCCCTCGGCACGTCCCTGTGGCTAAGCGTCTTCACTGACCCGCTCTGATGTCCTTGCAACATGGTCACAATTTCCCCCTCAGGTATTTTGCAGACATTTTCCTTCTCACGTAAATGTCAAGAGCGTGTTAAGTGCTTTCTTCTCCAGAACCTTCGAGCAGCACCTGAATCGGGAATTGGTCCCGGGTACATGGGGTTGGTGCCAGCGAGCACACCCCAGACCCTTCCTGGGGCTGGCAGGACCCAGCAGCGGCCGGGCGCGCGGCCATGGCGTGCACATGCTGCAGCCCGTGTCCTCGCTTCGGGGCCCTGCCCCGCACAGCATTTCCTCGATTTTAAATACGGACGTCACCTCCCTGTATTTTAACATTTCAGAAAGAAGGACGGATCTTGCAATCAATGTATCTATGTAAAGTGAGAGTGTTTTTTTCCAACCCCACTAAAAGCTGTTTGAAAACAATGAAATCTTAAAACTGAGGGAATATGATAACATGTGTTTGATAAATAAAGAGACATTTGGGTTCTGAAAGACGCCTTTGGGAAATAATGAGGAGACGGACGGGCCCCCTCAGAATCTCCCGATCGCCACACCTTGGTTCGTGCTGTTTCCTCTACTGGAAAGGCCAGCAGCCCGACCTTCCTGCCTGGGAAAACCCTACTCATTTTCTTCATTTCTGAGAAGACCTCCCTTTCCCCTTATCCTGACTAACAAAATCCGTACTCATCCGTCTGCACGACTCGCCCATTTTCTCTGAAGTGGAGGGCTGCCCCCAGACCTAGAATATCCAGTGTCCCTTTTATTAGAGCCCTCGTTATATGTGATGACAATTAACGACCCTCTTCACCCCTCTCTGAGGGCCAGGCTCTCCTCTAAAGAGTTCAGAGACATTAATTTGCCTGACCCCTCTTAACACTTCCAGAAAGATCCCATTATTACGCCCATTTTACAGGGAAGGAAACCGAGACGCAGAGGTTCAAAGAACTTGCCCAACGGAACACAGCTTTTAAATAGTAGCCCGAGCTGGAAAGCAATCAGGACCCCCTCTACTCCGGTTGCTTCCCCCTTGTCGCCCCCAGTGGCCTGTGAGCTGTGGGGACCGAGGTGTGGGTTTTACCTGCTTCTGAATCCACTGTGCTCTCCTGGGCCTGCCCTCCCTGCCTCCCCCTGTCCCAGTCCAGAAGACAGATGTCGTCACAGGGAAGGAGCACGTGCCTTCGCCGCTTTTCAGCGTCAGTGCGTCATGCAAAGGGCAGGTCCTCCTAAGGGGGGTTTTGGTACTTGGATTCTTTTGGGCTTCCTGTACTAAGCAAGGCTTGGCTGCACGGGGCTACGAACTTTATATGAGGTGAACCTGTTTCTGTCTTTCTTTATTTCTTTTTTTAAAAAGACTTTATTTATTTATTTATTTATTTATTTGACACACACATACACACACACACACACACACACACACGGCGGGGGGAGAACAAAGCAAGGGGAAAGAGAGAAGGAGAAGCAGGTCCTCTACTGAGCAGGGAACCCGACCCGGGGCTCCACCCCAGGACCCTGGGATCATGACCTGAGCTGAAGGCAGACACTTAATGAATGAGCCACCCAGGCACCCCAAGGGGAACCCCTTTCTATGATACTCCACGTAATGGGGCCAGTGCGGCCCAAGGGTGCCCCTTCGGTGCCATCTCTGCTCCAGGGCTGGGAGCTGGATGATCCGATTCCCAGATTCAGGCCTCCTGTTTATCTGATTTTTTTTTTTTTTAATGTATCAGGGAACTCATTAATTTCTTCCATGAGTGTCCTTACTGGACCCTTTAGAATAGAAATTTCCTCCAGCCACTGAGACGGAAAATGCTCTTCTAATTTTCATCTAATTTGCTGAGTGCGATGGCACAAGGTGGAAAGCCGCGCCCACGTGCTCACGGGCTGGCGGAGGTTCCGGAAGGCAGCGTTCTGTGTGCTCTTGGTGGAGAGATGCTGAACAAGAACAGATCACCTTTCGCTCATACAAAGAGGTTAAGTCCTAGGATTTGTGAGATGAGATAAACTATGGCACGTATTCCGAGGGGTTTTTGAAACAGACCCAGACTGGTGGGAAGTCGCTATTCCTCGTCCTTCTCCGCGGCTAGCAGGGACCCAGCCACGAGCTGTGTTACACGGTGACACAGGGTGAGGTCACACAAGCGAGAAGATGCGACTGTGCGCCAAACGTATCCTAGTAATTGCAACAGACAGATCGTGTGACAGGCTCTGCTCAGACTTCCCAAACAATTCAGCCCACAGTGGTCCATTCTGGAATCCTTTTGGCTTCTGTCTTCTGGAGGCTTCTATTTTTTCATCCTAAAAGTTTCCCCTTGGGAAGCAGGGCTGTCTTGGACAATCATGGGTGGTTAACAGCCATGGTAGAAGCTGCCTCCAGGTTGACAAGCAAACCGGTCGAAGATCTCGTGTAATCTCCCAGGTAATTTGGTGTCATAGCTTTAATAATTTCTGTGAATGTCTTCATGCAAGGCTTCAGGGTTCCTTTCGTTTTTGACAAAACACAAAATAAAATAGGACAATTTTAAGATCAATTATGCCACACAAAAATGGTCCCCTCCTCTGATTTCTGGACTTTTATTATAATCAAATAGCGTAAAGGGATTAGACAGGACAACGCTAATAGCTGATTTCTATTTTGTTCTAGAGGCAGACACTAATTGTTCGTGTCAGGTTACCACACTGTGGCTCGCTGCTAGACTCTGACATCAGGCCAGCCAACATCCCTGAGCCCGTGGTCCTCGTGTGGCATGAAGGACACGGCCGAGGGAGAGCGAGGCCACCCGTGAGGACGGAGAGGTTGCACGGCTATTCATTAGCTCTCCGTCCTACGTGTATTTTAATTAACCTGACAGATTTTTCAAAAATGGAGATGCCTTTTCACTGTTCTTTGATCAGGTGAACATCTCCCCTCATCACCCAGCAGGTCAGGGGGATTCACGTGGGTCGCCGTGTCCGGGCCTAGCTCACGTCCCACGTCGCTGTCTGCTGTGCTCCGCACCCACCGGGCCGGGGACCGAGTTTCAGGGCACTGTGGGCCTGTCAGAACCTTCTCTCCAGGAGCCAGTTGCTTGTAAATTGTTGAGCTGAGCCCAGCCTTCAAACAGGAAGCCAACCACCTCCACCCCCCGCCCCAGAAACACACAGCTTTCGGGAAATCTGTTTTAAACACATGACTTAAGAAAAGAAAGATATTCCTTTGACTTTCTGACCTTGTTTAGAACTCCCAAATTAAGACACCCTCTCCCCTGACAGAGATTCCCATGTTATCCAGAAGTCACAAGCTTCCCTGAATTCCTGAAATCTCTGACCAATGCAGAATTTGGTGACAAGAGATGCTGCTGCTGGATTTCTGGAAACCTACCGCCTCTAGCTGAGGCCGTGAGCGTGTACTCGCTCGGGACTGGTCGTCCAAAAGGGAGTCCAAGACTCAAGGTTCTGAAAATTCCTCCGTAAGATGGCCCCTCCTCCTCATCTCCCAACCTCATCTCCCCCTGTGTTGGTCCAGACCAAGGCCCACCATCAAGGCGTGAGGCCGCATTTGTGTGGGAGGCTTGGCCAGGAAGGAAGGAGACTTGCTCAGCCGTGTGGCTAACATGGGCCGGGCGCCGCACTCAGCAGTGGGCTGGGTCCTGACTGCTCTCCGGCTCTTAGACCAAGCCCAGTGGTGAGACTTTTGCTGCTTCTCTGTTTCTGTCTTGAAAGTGGTTCTGGGACCCTTCACTTTAACAGCAATCTATGTAGGGGTCCTGTGTCATCAGACAGGTCTGATGACACATGAATGAGTACATCAGGGACCACAACCCATTCCACATGGAAACCACAGAGCAGACATCGGGGGGCCCTTTCCCTAGTGGAACCTACTGCTCTACCTTATTTAGATTCAGGGAAGTGGGGAGGTCGGATAGTCAGCTTGCAAAGCCCAACCATACTTCCTTGCCTACCCACTCTGGGAGCCCTGGAGTGCACAGGAAATCCCTGGTCACATTTCCAGTAGCCATCCCCCCCCCCCCCATGTCTCCCCAATGGCCGTGAAGGGCTGGTGCCTCTCTGTTCCTCATCACCCCCCACTGACTGCACGAGGCCTGGCTGGTGTATTCATATCCACCATAGAGAAGATTCCAAGTCTCTTACCTTCTCTGATTTCTGTTTTAGAGATGATATAAGGAAATACAACACTCTAGATCACTCCATCTTACCCAAAGCAGGACTGTCCTAAAGGATTTAGATCCTGGGAAGGAAATGTGCAGGCTGTATTTAACTTTCAGAAACACACACAACCGATTTTGAACTCGGTCCAGATTGAGCTTGAGAACCACAGGCCCCAAAGTGTTGGCTCACACTGAAATCTCTACAAGATTGCCAGTTTGAACACAGGCCAAATGGCAACCAGATCCTAGGAAAGGGAAACATAGATTAAAATATATATGTGTCCCCCAGATTCCCTCTTCTACCCATGAGATCTTTATTCTTAAAAACACACAGGTACACTCGTAGCCTTTGCCCCAACCTAGGGGTGGGCTGGGCCTGGCTTGTACAGGCTCTCAAGACCCACTTGTTAAATTCTCAGGAATTTTGTGGGCCAGTTGTCGAATACAGCTGTTTTAAATATTAGGGGACATAAACTTACAATTAAATAAGTTACATTTTTTAAAGGTAATTATTTGATTTAAAATAAAGTCAGTCATTTTAATAGTAAATCTTAAATGAAGCACATTTATTGAAAAGACATTACTTATTTATTTCAGACTTCCAAAATAAACGTCTTTCTAATTATTTTACCGCGTTTTCCTACTATTTACAGTCTTTAGGTTGTTTACGCTGATTTTCTCTCTTGGCTGAAAACAGTCTGCACTGCTGTCCTGTGCGGTCACAGTCTTTACACCGAAAAAGTTGGCAAATAGATCAGGGCTTTTCCCCTTTGGAGAGCTGGTTATTGGGCATTTACTGGGCCCCACTGCCCCAGGCCCGTAGCTCTACAGTATTTCAACGTGAAGCTGATCCCCAGGAAGTACTTCTCCTGTTCTTCTCTGTTCCTTTTCCCCATGGAATCTGTTACCCACATTTCTCAGCTAAATCCCTCCACTCCTGTTTGTGGGACGTGAGAGCCTCATCTCTTCTGCCCGCTCCTGTTAAGTAGATGCAGCCACGTATAGAGTTATCGCATGTAATGGACTTCATCTCCATCCTGCAATTATTAATCCCGGGCAGAGGTCGTGTGTTTCTTGGCAAGGCTCACGTTCCCATGTATAAATCATGATAAAGTAGGTTCGCTCTGGAGGGTGGACTCCTGTTTTCAATTTGGCTGAGCTAGAAATGCAGTCGGTTTAAACAAGGGCTCTTTTTTAAAACCTGAAGTCCAGTTGCACGGAGGGGCTGACGGAGCCCGGCCGCCTTCACAGACGTCGCAGCCCGGGGAACAGAGGCGCGGGCCGTGCTGGGGAAGGTCGTCCCGGCAGGCCTGGCTGCGCTCCCCCTGACCGCAGCTACACGGGGGCTGCGATCCCTGTGCTGACCCGACAGCCTGAGCTGCCCCGGGCCCCGCGAGCCTCTCCCGGACTTGGAGGCACGTCCACTGGCTTTGCGCTAAAGCTCCTGGTATATTTGATTCATATTTAAAAGAAGTAACAGGGCCTGAGGAACGGGTATAATCCTCTAGCTTGGAGGATTTTTCACTCAATGTCCCCCAGCCACGCGCCCCGGCGTCAGGCGAACTTGGTGCCCTGGTCCTCCTCAGGCCTCCTGCCCCCACTTCGGCCGCCCCCTGACTCTCCAGCCGGTGCTACCCCCGCCCTCCTCCTCTTACTCCTTAGGGTCGGTCACAACTCACTTCTCTGTGTCTCCTTCCTGACAGCTTAGGGCCCCCAAAATGAAGGAAAAAGAAAAAAAAAAAAAACAGACAAAACCTAGAAATAAAAAAAGCCAGATCAGGCCTGTCTTCCTACTCCCCCCGGGGGGCAGGGGGGGCAGACGGAGCAGGGATGATCCTGCCCACAGAACCTCCAGCCTGGTCTGATCAGACGCTGCTGTTCCCTGTCAACATTCCCTAGTTTCTGTAACTTTATCTCCTCATCTCGGTTTTTCTTCATTTATTACTTTTAAATGAATATTTATTGAGGATTTATTGTATGCCAGGAAGAAGGAAACACATGCTGGGAGCGATGTCGAGGGGCCTCTAGGAGGTCTGACATGAGTGAAGGGAGCCCTTCGGGAAATGGCTACAGATAAGGATGAGCGAGGGGGGCAGGATATCAGGGTATCTTGCTAATAGGGTTAGGGTTCCTCTCCAGGCAAAGAGAGCATCTATGTGATTTTAATTCGGGATATATACGTCCGTGCATACACACACACACACACACACACACACACGTGCATAGTTAAGATGAGCAGAAATCACAGCTCCAGCCCCACCGTTGTCACACGGCCACTGTCTGTTTGTGCATCTGCGAGGGAAGACAATGGCTCAAAGTCCCTCTTGCACAGTGTCTCCAGCTCAGGATTTCATTTTACTCAAAGAGCCAACTCAGATTTTCTTTGTCCATATTTGGTTCCGGGTTTAGCTAAACGAAGCTCATGAACATGTGTCTTCTTACCAAGTTCACGTGCTAGCGTGGCCCATCGACCTGTGTGTTTGTATGCCACACCAACAGACAGGCGGCAGGACCTTGCCTCAGAAATGGGAAAACCACTGGGTTCCGGCTGGGACACACAGGAGCCTTTCTTTGTAACGGTCGCCCATTCAGCATGCTGGGTCAGGTCACCTCCTTTGGCCAGTGACGGTGAGCAGAAGTTACACGTGACTCCCCCATGCTCAAATGATTGAGCCCCTCAGGCACCCCTTAAATTTGTCTTTATATCAATGCTGAGAACTCTAATAATTTCCCCCCCAAATGTCAAGATTTGCGCACTTTTCTTTCTTTCATTACCGTTTCTTTTATCTCATATATTTGTTTTTATCAAATTATTATTTTGTAAAAAAAAAATTATTATTTGAGAAAGAGAGTGCATGAGTGAGGGGAGGGGTAACGGGAGAGAGGACATGTCAAGCAGACTCCGCCTCCCCCCGCAAGGCACAGACCCTGACCGAGGATCAATCTCACGACGGAGCTCAACATCACGATGGGGCTTGATCTGAGCCAAAACTAAGAGTCAGACACTTAACAGACTGAACCACCCAGGAGCCCCTCAAATTCTTTTCTTTTCTTTTACTGGAGCACATCCTTGAGAATCCTTGATAAAGAGTAGTACACATTTTGAGTCCTTACAAGAGTAAAAATATATTTACTTTGTCTTTGGTTATGAATAATAACTATCTTAATTATTTAATTAAGAAAGACATAAAGGAGTTATTGGGTGGCTCAGTCAGTCAAACATCTGCCTTCAACTCAGATCATGATCCCAGGGTCCTGGGATCAAGCCCCGCCATGGGCTCCTCACTCAGCGGGGAGTCGGCTTCTCCCTCTGTCCCTTCCTGCATTCTTGCTCATTCTCTCTCTTTGTCTCTTGCAAAAATTAATAAGTAAAATCTTAAGAAAAATAGACATAGAAACCTTAATTCAGAATCCTTTTCTTTTCGAAGACACTGCTCCACTGATTCCCCATGTCGCATGTTGCAAGCTGGAATTCTAATGCTGGTCTCATTTAACTTTGTGTGTGTGTGTGTGTGTGTGTTTGTTTGGTTTTTTTTTTTTTTTATAACGTTTCTCTGTTTTCTTTCTATGAGGTTTTAATATTTTTGCTTTTTCCTGGCAGATCTGTTGGGATTCTGTCAGGAAGCCAGATTCTCTTCTAAGTTTCCCAAGTGGAAAGGGATGGGAGACAGCTCTCCTTCAAGGCTCTCAAGCCACTGAGCAGGTGGGGACACACGGGCTGCCATGGGCGTTGGGCCCTCAGGATGGACAGCAATCACGGGAACTGCTACCCCAGGACCTGGGATCCCCGGAGCACTGATGTGAGTTTTCCAGAAGCCCCCTGTGTGCTGGGAGAGCTAGGAGATCCAGGAGACATGCATCTCATCATGGCTACTTAGGACATGGTGGGGTCAGAGATGCTCGTCAGTTTCCGAAATTTGCTTGTAAGGTTGGCTCTTTGTCTGCACTCTTCTTTCCTGGGCTTCTGGGTCTGGACACATAGTTGGTAGTGATTTGTTGTTGTTGTTGTTGTTGTTTTTTCTTCTATCCTCTAGTTCTTCCTCATGCTGCAATGCAACATGGAAGAATCCTTCGACCCACGAATTTTACCTCCAGCCTTGTGGATTCTATTATTCAGCCAAACTGTTGAGGGTTTTTGTTGGTTTGTTTTTGTTGCTGGGTTGCATCTTCATTCCCGAAAATCCAACTTTTCTTTTGAATTAACATTTTTTTTAAGATTCTGTTTATTTTAGAGAAAGAGAGAGCATGAGTGGGGGGAGGAGCACAGGGAGAGAGAGAGAGAGAAACTCAAGCGGACTCCGTGCTGACCATGGAGCCCAACCTGGGGCTCAATCTCATGACCGTGAGATCATGACCTGACCTGAAATCAAGATTTGGAGCTTAACCGCTGAGCCACCCAGGCATGCCTGAATTAACATGCTTTAAATTTTTGTGGATACATATCCTGTGTGAGGACCCTCTGAAGACAACCTTCAAATCTCTGTTTTCTGTTAATTTTATTTCCTTGGGGTTTTTCAGAGTGCTAGGTTAGAACCTCTGTTTAAAACTTGGAATTCAGTTTCTCTTGTGTTTGAAATTTGGTTTATTCCTACAGATGGCGGTCCAAACTGATCAATACCAGGGGCTGGGATGTGATCTCTCAGTCCCCATGAAAATACTTGTTCCTCAGGTAGCCAGTGTAGATTTTGACTACAGCATCCCCGATTCCTGTGCTTATGCAAAAAAAAAAAAAAAAAAAAAAAAAAAATTGTGCCACCATTTAGGATGTTCAGGTAGTTTGCTTTGTGGGGACAGGGACTTCCTACCCTTCTTGACTGGTGACAGTCACCTGCAGCTGCACAGCTGTTCCTCAACCCCGGACTCCTCTGGAGGAGTCCAAGAGCGGGCCGGTGTGAGTGGTGTCCTGACTCCTCTGGGCAAACTCCAGAGGAGGTGACTGAGACTGGGGACTTATTGTAGATGTTAACCGCACCCCTGAATTTAATTGCTCAGCAAAATGACACAGCCCAGGCCTCCTCCCTCCCTCTGCTCTCCCTGACCAGTGGGGTGATTCCTGAATTCTCCAGGGAAAGCGCATTTGTTAGGTGGCCCTACATGTACCTCTGTGAGGCTGCAGTTTCCATCTCTCTGTTGGATTCTGATGTCTATAGATCTTCTGCTTTATATTTTACAGAATTTTTTCAACACTTTTGTCTGCTGGTGATACTCTGTATAGCTTCCTCACATTGTTTAAAATTAAGTCATTTTTTTTCTTACATCCTAACACAAGAAGTGTGGTGGGGGAGGGGGTCAGGATATATTCAGAAAAGCAGAATTAACCAGAAGAGCTCCTCCTCTTTCTTTCTTGCTTCTAATGAACTACCATTCTTTGTAAAGCATCATATTTTTATATTGCAATTTTAGTGATTGGTAATGTTCAGGCCTGGCCTTCTTCCAACTCGGGAGTGCCTTATATTTTCAACACCTGCTAAAACAATGGAAGCAAAGATAATGGAATAGAGACTCCATCAAGTGAGCAGGGTTGGGCGCTTTCAGAAATAAGAACTGAAATTAAATCACTCAGTCAATACGTTTTTGCTCTACGTTTTCTAAAGGTAAGATGTAATTTGGGTTACTTGGTTTAAATCTGAATGTATGTAATTGGAAAATGTTAACAATATCACACTGCAAAACTTTATTTTGATTTAAATCTATATATGTGGCTTCTTTAACCTACAAAAGGTTGGTTATTTCCTCGACAATAACACCTTGGCTCAAGTGATTAGATGTCAAAGCTAATATGGTCAAGGTTATTCCAAATGTGTTAACCTTTTCTATGACTATATTCAAAACCAAACAAGGGCATCCATCTTGCCACTACCTACAAATTAATTTAGAAAAGCTTCTGAGAGCCTATGGTATGTTTGGCTCTTTGCCAGTCATTTCCAAGATCATTCCTTTTTTTTTTTTTTTTTTTTTTTTTTTTTTTTTTTTTTAGGTTTTATTTATTTGTTTGACAGCGAGAGAGAAAGAGAGAGAGAGCACAAGCAGGGTTGCAGCAGGAAGAGGGAGGGGGAAGAAGGTTCCCCACAGAGGAGAGAGCCTGATCCAGGCCTCAATCCCAGGACCCTTGTGATCATGACTGAGCCAAAGGCAGACTCAACTGACTGGACCGCCGGGTGTCCCGACTTTCAAGTTCTGTAGCACTAAATAAACCCAACATGCTGATGAGATAAATATCCTTGTGCCCATTTTACTGACAAGGAAAGGGAGGCTTAACTGGTAGCAGAATTATGATATGCATTGACACTCAGTTATTTGTTCCTTAAGACTAAATTCAGAAAATGGCTTGTGTGAGGAAATAAGACACTTTAAACATTTAGCTAAAAGATATTGATATTTTCTGACTAATAATGATCACTACTGCCCTTCTCTCAATAATTCTGCCTCCTCCAGTATCCAAAGGAAGTCAAGTTGATTACAAGTGATGAGCTATACTTCTCAGTTAGATTATACTAACCACTTCACATCAACTGTCCCAGTGCTTGGTGGGTAAGACGTGACCTAGGGAAAACCGTAATTAGCCACAAAGATCAGAGCGAACTGGAGCAGAAGTACTACTTAGAACTTACCTGTGCCTATTTCATTATTGCTAAGCTGTGGTTTGCTGACATTGTCCTGCAGCAAATAGAGGTGAGTTCTTAGAGAGTGCTGCTCTACTAACACCATTCCTGTTGTTTTCGTTAAAAAATAAGACACAATTTCCCAGTGGTGAAACAGTCATCATGGGAAAGAAGTACAAATTCACAGGCTCAAGCATTTGTTGTGAGCACCACCGGGATTTTGACTTGTGCTTGGTCAGTCATAAGAGTATCGGCCAAAGGCTGCAACAGAATCCCACCACAAGGGCACCAGGAAAGCTGGAGGCCTTTGGCTTTGCCATCACTTCCCAGCGTGGCTGCCAGAGCCAACATTGAACCAAAAGGATAAAAGTTCAATTTTATTACCAAATGGAAAACAAAACAAAAGAAGGGGGACAGAAATAAATCCAAAATATATTAGTGATGATGACAACTGTGACCCACTCTAATTTTTCTATTAAAAGATTTGCAGATGAGTAAACACGAATATGCATTGTTGGCTTTGCTTGTACACACACATCAAAATAAATAATACAGATACTTTTACAGTCAGACAGTCAAAGGCTAACAGAGGAGGAGTAGATGTGGCGATCTTCACAACAGAGAACATAGAGTTCAAGGCACAAGTGTTTAAATAGGACAAAGACCTATATATTTGATACTGATGAAAATTAAAATGGCCTGAGAAGGAAGAGCAGTCCTTATCTTATAAGTAGTGGCCAACAAGAATCAAACTATATCAAAGAAAATTAATTATTAATAAAAAATGAATTTGACAACACAGCCAGAGAGGGACGCTTGAATCTACTTTCTTGGGCATTGGAAAATCAAACAGACAAAAATAAAAAGTGTGTTTATAGAGGGTTTAATTGACAAAATGAAAAAATTCAGACACAAATACTTGTACATGAATGCATGTCACATGCAGTTAGTGCTTCATAACTACCCTCTGTGTGTTTGCATGAGTGTGTATAAGCTCATACAAAACCACACACACACATCTTTGCCCTATAAAGACTACTTTCTTCAACTATGTATTAAATATATAAGATTATCCACAGTGCAGGCCATACACAAAGTCATAGAAGAAAATTTAAATAAGCCTGACTAGAAATAGACATTTCAGGAGTTGGAGTGCATGGATGGCTCAGTTCGTGAAGCACCCGACTCTTGATTTCAGCTCAGGTCATGATCTCAGGGTCCTAGGATTGAACCTCACCCAAGTCAGGCTCTGTGCTCAGCACAAGTCTGCTTCTCTCTTCCTCTGGCCCTGCCCTCGCAAAGTAAAAAATAAACAAACAAATAAAACAAAACAAAAAAAGAAAAACAAAACAAAACACTTTTCAAAAATGTATGCATAAATCAAAGGGTCCATTTTAAAAAATAGAAGAACAAGTAGGAATAATTGCCTTCTCAGAAATTAAGCTTATTGTGATGCTTTTTCAATTAAGAGAGTGGGTAGTGGCAAAGCAATACTGAAATAGACTGATAGAATGAAATTATAAGATCTGAAACTAACCTGAACATATATGGCAGTTGATATACAACAAAGATTTAACTGCAAAACTATGAGGAAAAGATGAACTTTCAAAAACAGTGCTGGGTAAACTGGGTGTCCTTACTGGAAAAAAAAGAATTGGGTCACTAACTCATCCCATAACCCAAATTCAATTTGAAAGTGGTTAAAGACTGAAATGTGAAAGGCCAATGAACACAGGTTAGAAGAATTTGTAAAAACAGATCTTTATGACTTCTGAGCAGAAAAAGATTTCTTAAACTGGACACTAAAAGCATCCCCAAAGGATCTGACTGAGATATTTGAATACCCTCGAGATGAGAGCGCCTTTTAATCAACACACACTATCAAATGTCGGAAAGGACAAACCACAAAATGGGAGAAGGTATTTGCAATCCATATACCAGCGAGAGGCTCGAACCTGGAACACAAGAAGAATCTGCAAAACCACACAAGGACAGAAACCCGAGTAGAAATGGGCAGAAGACATGAACAGGTACTTTACAAAGGAGGGGATGGAAACAAGCAATAAACACACAGACATGTGTTCAGCTTCATTAATCACTGCGGAGATGCAAATGAAAACCACATGACATACTGTCACACCCGCCTGAAAAGCCGAAATGAAAAAGACAACCTATACCAGGAAACAGTGAGATTGGAAATCCTTTCACTCTGCTGGTGGCTGCATGATTTGTGTAACATGCTCAAAAACACTTAGTATTCTCTATCAAATTTAAACACCTGCACACACCCTGAGACACAGCACAGAAAGTCTCAGGTGTGTGCTCAGGAGACCATGGGTACGCATGGGTCCCGGAAGACACACACAGAGGTTACAGCAGCATTGTTCCTAAGAGCCTCGGGCTGCAAACAATGCATATTTTCAAATCAAATTTCACATAGTAATTCAATGGAATATTACATAACAATGAACACTACTGAATTGAAATTGCACATAAAATATAGATGCATTTTATTTTTTAAGATTTTAAGGATTTTATTTATTTATTTGACAGAGAGCAAGAAAGCGAGAGACGGAACACAAGCAGGGAGAGTGGGCACAGGCAGAAGCAGGTTTCCCGGTGTGGGGCTCCATTGCAGGACCTTGGAATCATGACCCGAGCCAAAGAAGATGCTTAACTGAGCCTCCCAGACGCCCCTAGATACATTTTAAAAAGCAAAACATTGAAAAACATTGAAGAAAAAAGCACTGAAACAAGTCTAGATACAAATCTAGATACATAAAAGTCCTTGTATATAAAGTCCGTTTATATGTAAGTCCATTTATATAAAGTTCAAAAATGTGCAGAATTACACTAGAGTGTTTTAGAATGCATGCTTACATAAAAATAATAGATAAAGACAGAACTGTGATTGCCCTGAAAGTCAGGATGGTGGTTCCCTGTCGGGAGCAGACCATAAGGACCAGGGCCAGCCCTGCCGGCCTCGCCAATTGCCAATGTTCTATTTTTTGACCTGAGTGGTGGTTATAAGGTGGTTACATTTTATACTTTCTTAAGTTCTACAGTTTTGTTTTATGCGCCTTTAATTATATGTGTTATATTTGATAATAAAAGTGCCTTAAGAATGAGAATTGCTAGGAAAGAATAAATTTATCACAATGAGAATAACGTGCCGGCTCTTGCTCTTCCATTTATGAGCATACATCAGAATCTGTGATCGTGAAACCAGGGTCCCAAGAACAGAGGCACCTGTCCTGTCCATGGGCTACAACGGTCGCTCTGAGGGGGCCCTAAGATGCATGAGCGCTGAAGATGTGAAAAGGAGTCTTTTCCCACCATGACAGATGGGCTCATTTTTTAATAAATGCACCAGCACAGCTGTCTGCCGAAGCGGCATGTACATTGACCTAATGCTCCTCTCACATCACATACTAAAACAAACATTGGATGAAATGGTAAGTTAAATATAAAAAATAAAAAAATATATGATATAAGTTGACCTCTGGGTGTATGGGGGCATTCTAATTTAAAAAGTAAAGGGGGGGAAAAACAATATAGTAAGAGCATCCATAAAATAACCATTTTTTACTTTTAAACTTCTGATGTTAAAATCTTCCAAGGCAAAAAATTAAAAAGCTTGTGTCAGGGGTGCCTGGATGGCTCAGTCGGTTAAGCGTCTGCCTTCGGCCGGGGTCATGCTCCTCAGGTCCTGGGCTGGAGCCCCGCGTAGGGACCCAGCTCGGCAGGAAGTCTGCTTTTTCCTTTCCCTCTGCCTCTTCCCCTGTTCATGCGGTCTCTCTCTATCTCTGTCTCAAATGACTAGATAACATCTCAAAATTAAAAAAAAAAAAAAAAAAAAAAGGGCAAGTGTCAAAGGAGGAAAACTATCTCAAACCACTATCAGGCACGAGGATTAACATCCTTAATATACAAAAGTGCACGTGATAATCAAAAAAAAGTACGAAGACTCATGGATGCGGCCAGAGTAGTTATAAGATATAAATACAGACAGACAACGACTATTAAAAAGTTTGAACTTGTGGGTAATTGAATAGTTAAGGTAAGAACTAGAAGGTGCGATTTGTCACCCAGCGAATCAACAGGAATTTGAAAATGCTTATTTTTAAGTATTGGGAGGGGGGCCGTTGGGGAGAAGCTTCATGGTGCCAATGGCATGTCCATTGGGGAAAGCGATTGGCCAATGAGTATCAAGAACCAGAAATCCATTTCTCTTCTCCCTCCAACTAATTCTCCTCCTGGAAGTCTATTCCAAGGAAATCATAGGAAATGTGGACAAAGATGAATGCATAAACATGTCGCTCCTTGTGTTATTTGTGAGAGCAACATTGGAATAGCCTCAGGGCTGGCGAGAAGGGAGTAAACCCTGCCCCACCCCCCCACCCCCCCGCCCATGGCCCGCACACAACCCCCCGGATCCCATTTATAAAGAGATTCTAACACCGTGGGAAGCTCCGGTTAAGAGGAACCAGGACAGCTCCAGGTTGAGGGGAGCTGAAGAATACACAGCTGGTGGGGCTCCTTCCGCAGTAGGGAAAGGGGACCCACAAAGATCGAGAGGCATGGGATTAAGTTACGTTTGGTTCATCCAAGCCCATCATCTCTGAGTGTGAAATTATGAAGCTTTTTAAAAATCTTTTATTGTTTTTAATTTCTTTTCAGCATTCCAGAGCTCAGTGTGTACGCGCCACACCCACTGCTCCGTGCAGTCCGCGCCCTCCTTAATCCCCAGCACCAGGCTCCCCCGACCTCCCCGCTGCCCCCTCCAAAACCCTCAGTTAGTTCCTCAGAGTCCACAGTCTCTCACGGTTCGTGTCCCCCTCCGATTCCCCCCAACTCCCTTCTTTTAAAAACAACACAAGAATAAGTGCACAATGAAGGGACGAAATAAAGGTGAAAATCTTTAACTTCGGTTTCTGGGGTCAGGGTCGATACATACCGTCTTTAGGATCCGGCATTTTCAGAACAGCCAGACGCGTTGCTAGCGAGGATGGAGAAGGACACGGGCAATTCTGGGCAGAGGAGAGGGTGAGCCAGGCACGGAGAGTGGCTTGCGGGGGAGGCTGTGGCCCAGGCCGCTGCGGAGCCTGCGGTAGGAAGCCCAGGTCTCGCAGGGAAATGGGGCCGGCAGAGGCAGCGGGAGCCTGGCCAACCCACAGGAAATGCACATTAAGGATCTCGAAAACCTGGAAACAGCCTGTTTCCCCCACCCACTTGCTCCATGGCTTTCCTTCCACCACGAGATCTGGGCTGTTTTCAAGGAAAAACGTAAGAGCATCTGTGCCGCTCAGTCTGTTAAGCCTCTGACTCCTGATTGCGGCTCAGGTCATGATCTCAGGGTGGTGAGATCCAGCCCCTCGTGGGGCTCATGCTGGGCGTGAAAGCTGCTTAGCTTGGTCTCTCTCCCTCTCCCTCTGCTCCTCCTTCCACCCCCAGCCCCTCTCTCAGAAAAGAAAAAGAAAAAGTTACGTAAAAACTCCGTGGAGTGTTGGCGCAGCATGGCTGTCAGTAGCCCCTTACTCAGCAGCCGTTTGTCAGAATTTCCAGCTCCGAGTCTTCCTTGAGCGTTGGGATGTTTTCCAGCCAGAAAACCCAATAGGACCGCGTGGTCCTCTGGGGAAAGGATTTCTGAAGGTGTCAAGAGAGGAACGATTTCAGATCCCATAGGATCAGCCAGTGGGATGTGGGTGGGGAAGAGGTGCGGAGCCGAAGGGACGCAGAGCACGGCGGGGCCAGGGCCAGGGGGCCAGGGAGGGGAGACCCTCCTGAGAGCAGGGCCAACGCTCCGCCAGGGCCGGGAGTTTCTGGGGGAGCCTGCGATGCCCCCCTTCTCTCCAGGTGCTCGGGTCCTAATCCTGCCCCTGCAGAAAGGCTCTCCCGGAGGAGGAGGCAGGGGATGAAAGCTAGAGCACATCAAACAGCCGAGCGAGGAGACGAGGCGAGGCGACATGCATATTCCAATGTACTATGTGACCGAGTTACTAATTTAGAGATCAGATTATGTAAAGATCTGCGCCGGCCAACCTAGGCGTGGAGCGAAGGTGTGGGGAGAACCGGGCGCTTTCTTAGCAGAGTCCCTCTCGCTGGGAAAGCCGAGGAGGCCACCCTGTTCTTATCTGGAACGCTCAGGGGCCAGGCGGGTTTCTGTCAGGTTCTCTCCATTCTAAAACTCTAAATATCATCAAAGAAGCTTTTGGCAAGTGCCCATCCCCCTTTCCCTACAGAGCCCACTTGTGGGTACGTCAGATGCCCGCAGGAGGCTTCGGAAAAGGTGGAGACGATGAGAGGAGCTACCATTTCCAGGAAATACATCTTTCTCCCACCACTTCCCCCAAAGAAATCTCATGATTTTTACTCCATCATAACCTTTACTATTCAAAAGGTAAAATAGGAAAAAAATTAATTTTATTAGCCAAATTTACTGGATTAATATGACTGAGATCTCCCCATAAAGTGGTAGCATTAAATATTAAGATATATTAATAAAATACTAGATTATTAAAGCCTAATATTTAATATAACGCATTAATTGGGGGAATTGTGTCAGTTTAAACATAAAAGAGAAAACTGAAGGCAACAGTGACCTTTGCAAAGCAGGACGACCCCTGGGGCCACAGGTTTGAGACTCCACTCAGTGGAAATCAAAGCACGGTCTTGGCCCGAGCCCCCCCCCCTCCCCGCCCTCCCCGGGCCGCAGGGGTTATTGCAAGAGCTGGAGGAAGTTGGCAAGGGCTGGCGAGGCCCCAGGGCCCTGCACCACCATTCTGAACCCTCACCACCCCGGCCTGAGGGGAAGGGAGGGCCCCAAGGCCAGAGCACTGAGAGCTTTGGCTGTGGAGGAATGACCTCACGAAAGGCGGGCAGGGCGCAGTCCCTCCTCACCCACAGCGCCCCGCAGGATACAAGAGAGTCCATGCGCTGACCCCTCCCTTCCTCTCCCCTCCCCTCCTCTGCTGGCCCCTCCCTTCAGCCACACCAGTGAAACTGAGGGCAAGGGAGGGAGCCTGGGAGGTGCAGACTCCGGGTGCCGGGCTCCAGAGCACCGTCTGTGGGCGCGGGGACCGCGAGGACAACAAAGGGAGCCAGCCTGCCCTGGCCGTCCCCACCTCTCCTGCAGTGCACCCAGTCCTGCTCACCGGCTGATAAAGAGTCAGCCACCTTTGACTTTGCCAGTGCTACCTCATGACCTCTGTCGGACTTAGTGGGCAGCCAGAGGGAGGGCAACATGTTCATAAGCGTCCAGAAAACAGGACCAGACTCCAATGGGTCCACCCCAGGGGCTTCTGCTGGCTTCCCCAAGAGGCGCAAGCCTGCCTTAGCCACTGCATGACCTCTGGCCACCCTGTCATCCCACGGAAACCAGGTGATGGCTCAGTGCTCTGCAGCGGGAGAAGGGGGAAGATGCATCCCCGCCCTGGCCCCGCCACCAATGCCCCGTGGCCTTGGGCAAAGCCCTTCCTCCTGGTCTGAGACCTCATCTGAAAAGTAGAGGCCAGGCCAGTGACGTCTGAGGCCCCTTCTCCCATCTGTCCTTCTTCACATGGCGTGTGCCCAGAAGGCTGGGCGTGCACATAGACACACACGTGCAGGAGTGCATGTGCACCTGTCTTCTCTGCGGGTGGGCGCCAGGTGCCTTCCCGTCGGGGCAGTCTTGTCCCCACCCCCACACCCACCCCGGGGGCATTGGGCCATGTTTAGAGACATCTTCGACTTCCTGACTCTGGGTGATGCTACTACTAGTATCTAGCAGATAGAGACCAGAGAGGTTACTAATAATCCCACAATGCATAGGCGGTTCCCACCGCAGAAAGAGTCAACCCCCAGATGTCCATATTTGCAAGGCTGGGGCTCCCAGATTCTCCATGGAAATGTTTTGGAGTTAGGTTTCCCTCAAAAGGAGGGTGATAGCATTTTAAAATTAAAGATTAGAATTCATGGTTTAGCAAGTGTATGAGTCGGCTAGGGCTTCATAACAAAGCACCCGGGCTGGGGACCTCAGCAACAAACAGTCATTTTTTTTTTCCCATTCTGGAGGCTAGAAATCTGAGCTCTAGATATCACCGGGGCTGGTTTCTCCTGATTCCTCTCTCGTTGGCCTGAAGACGGCCGCCTTCTATGTGTGTGTCCTCATCTCCTCTTCCTACAAGGACACCTGTCAGGTTGGACTAGGACCCACTCTAAAGACCTTTTTTGGCTTCATTACTTCTTTAAAAGTCTAATCGCTAAACACAGTCACATTCAGAGATGCTCCTGGGGCTCAGGGGATCCAGCATCTACATTTTGGGAGGCACAATGCAGTCTATAACAGCAGATGATGTTGGCAGAACCAATAAGATGGGTTGAAACTCAGCAGGGGACATGACTGCAGGGACAGCCCGGGAAACACCCGTGACGGGAACAAACATGGACCCACAGCTACCGTGCCCAGACAAGTGTGGGGCAGAGGGAGCCCCATCAACGCTTGTCCTCCAGGGAATAGCACACCCCAACATTTCTCCACCCTGAGAAACTCTGTGCCTAAGATGCCCTCCCTACTTTTCTATATGCCTGTGCATCTTTCCCCAGGAGATCCCATGAGGTGAAAACCACACACATGTACTTTCACGAAAGGCTCATCTGGACAATCACTCCCTAACCCCTAAGTCTTCTGGAAACACAGTTAATTTATGGCATTGTTTCTCACCAGAAACATGCCCATAGCAGATTCCATCGCTGGTTCGGTGCAGTTGAGGGGCAAACTGAATTTATCCAACTCTACCAAATGAAAGACTTTAGAAAGAAAAGAAATAACCTGTGAATTCAAAATGCCTTAAATATAAAAATTTGCCATGATTATTAAAATAATATATATTTTAAGAGATGCATTCAAACAATATGTTTTGTTCTTTTAACATACATTAAAATGTAGAGTGATTGCAGCAATATCCAGGACGATATCCTAAGTTCTGTTGTGGTGTAACAACAAAACAAAGAATCACACACCTCCAAGGCTGCGTCACTCACAAACATTGTGTTATAATCACAGTTAGTTTTTAACACATTTGCCCTTGGTACACAAAACCAATAATATATGTCTTAATGCTGCCAGCCCACCGTTTATGGCAGATGTAAAAAAAAAAATTGTATTTAAATTAGAAATACTAAAATTAATATTTATTGACTCCGTGTTTCATTATCATTAGAAATTAGTTTGTTCTTGGCTAAACAGTTTATAGCAAGATATAAATATGTTCCATTGACCTATTAACTGGCCCAATATATTATGGAGTTATTGACAGCAGCAGTAAAATTTACTAACAGCTATTAAACCTTGTAACATACTTGATATGCCTCTGTCCCTGTAATTCCCGAGAATTAGGTGTGGTTTTTTTTTTTTTTTTCTTTTTTAGGATAATCTTCTGATATTAAATTCTCCCAAGATTTTAATATGTTGTCTAAGTTTATGGCTCATAAAATAAACCTAGAGCTTACAAAAATTTACATGACAATATTATTTTTTTCTAAAAAGGGCATGTAAATTTTAGTACAGTAAGAATGATGATATAAACCCCTGGAACACATAAAAAAAAGTTCCCCAAACTGTATTAAAGGAATATTTAGGGTCTTATTTCAACACACAAAGCCGACAGACTGGCGGGGAAGGCCAGCGTGCTTGGAGGGCCAAGGACCATGACTGAAGCCTGGTTGGGCTCAGACAACCGAAGCCGGCGTCCGGGCGGGGCGTCCCTCTGTGCACCGGGGTCCAGCGTGTGCCATCAGATGCTTTCTCCTGCACGGCCCAGGACTGTCCAGAAGACTGTTCTCCCCATCCGAACCTGGCTGGAGCAAAGTGGGCTCAGGGAACTCCCAAGGGTCTCCGTCCAGATGCCACCTTCCCGCAGCTGCGCTGGGCTGCTGGACAACCGCGTCTGTTTCGAACCAGACGATCAGCTTCCTCGGCCTCCGTCCGCCCTGTCTCTGGGTAGCCGTAGGCAGAGACACCGTCCCAGGCAGCAGAACCTCACCAGGTCCACTTCTTGTTCCTGTCCCTGCAAAGCCACACCCAAGTTCCCTCTGGTTCTGCTCTTCCATCCTCAGGAGGGTGTGACGGTCCCAGGACGGCCGTAACCAAGCAACACGCACAGACCTTTTGAAACAGTGGAAATGTATTTTCTCGCGCTCTGGAGGCCAGGGCTCTGAAACCCAAGGGTCGGCACAGCCTTGCCTCCTCCAAGGGTTCTAGGGTCCGAATCCTCCATCATGTCGTCCAGCCTGGCTTTCTCGGCGGTGGCTGGGTCGCTCTGATCTCTGCAGCCCCTGCAGCTCACCTCTTCTTCTATCTGGGTTCAGTCTCCCCCTGCCTTTCTCTCCCACTTCTTCCTGGATTTAAGGCCCACCCAGATAATCCAGGATGATGGTTGTGGTTAATTTTCTGTGTCAACTTGGCTTGGCCACCATCCCAGATACTTATCAGATATAAGTCTAGATCACTGCAAAGTGATATTCTGGGTGAGATTAACCTTTAAATCAGTAGGCTTTGAATAAGGCAGGGTACCCGCCTTCCTGTGGGTGGGCCTCACCCAATCAGTTGATAAAAGACTGAGGTCCCTGGAGGGGCGGGGATCTCCACCAGCAAACCGCCTTCAGACTCGAGCTGTACCCTCAGCTCCTCTCTGGGTCTCCAGCATGCAGTTTGCCCTACTGATTTTGGATTTGCCAGCCCGCACGATTGTGTGAGCTAAGATTTATTTTAAGCAAGGGTGGGCTTAAAGGGAGCTTCGCCAAGGGTCTCCCGCAGATGCCACCTTCCGGCAGCTGCACTGGGCTGCTGGACAACCAGAAAATAAATCTCTCTTTTTAGGTATACCTAGACACCCTATGGGTTCTCTTTTTCTGAACATCTCTGATAAATACAATAATCTTATTTATCTCAAGATCCTGAACTTATTTACACCTGCAAAGATCTCTTTTTCAAATAAGAATTCATTTGCAGGTCTGAAGGACGTGGACACATGCTGTCAGGGGCCATCATTCAATCCATCTCAAAATGAAATGCACAAACGTAGTAGGGAGTGAAGCTAGGGAGAATCCCATGAACCTTCCTGAACATCCAGGAAAGATGTTTCTATGTGTCTTATTGGATATCTATTGTCATCCGGGAACCTCGGGACTGGTGAATGAGTCACAGCTGAACCGAGGACCGATACCCGTGGTGTGCCATCGTGACTTCTGTAGTGATTCTGGGAGAATCAGGCCAGAGGGAGCCAACCACACATTAGCCAGCCGGCATCCAGGCAAAAGCCTGAGCCTCGCTTCTAGAAGGGCTTTGCTCTCCAGAGGGTTCGATGGTAACGGCCTCTGCTAGGGCTGCGTTCAGTCTGACAGGAGTGAATCCCAACCACAGGACAGCACTGTGATTCGGTCAAGCTGAGCCAGCTAGTTGTTGCCCGGATTGTGCTTCCGGCAAGAAAGAGGGGCCTGTGTTTGGGTCCAGGGCCCAGGCAGAGGCCTAGTGCATCAGCCAGTGACAGCCGTCAAGTGCAGAAAAGCAAAGTGGGTGGAGAAGATGGTCCAGTGCATCCTGAGTCCTGACAAGCCTGTGGACACAGAGACGGGCCAACTCAGTCCCTGGCAAAGGAGTTGAACATTGGGTTGGAGAAGCTCAGTTACAATATCAGTATTTACCTATTCAGGTGTCGTGTGTATCTGTGCAAAATATATTCGTGAAGTGAAGTGTGTCCATAGAAGCTATTTGTACGTGGTGTTTTAAAAAGTTAAATGGACGTGTGTGCATATGTGTTATACACACACATGCTGACATCATGGTGGATGGAATATTGGCCCCCAAAGAAAACAGACCCCAGTCCCTGGAACCTGTGAATGTTTCCTTCAATGCTGATTCCATAGATGTGACTGAATGAAGGGTCTTCAGATGCGGAGACACACAGGCATGTCTGGGTGGGCCCTGAGCGCTATCACAGGGGTCTTATCAGGAAGGAGGTCGAGGGAGACCTGCCACAGGCCGCGGAGGGACGGCCATGGGCCCAGAGGGCAGAGACCGGAGCCACCGAACACCAGCAGCCACCAGAAGCTGGAAGAGGAAGGATTGGATTTCCACACTGAGCTTCCTGAGGAAGGAAGGCCCCGCCTGCACATTGATTTTGACCCAGTGAGATTGATTTGGGAATTCTGACCTCCAGGACCATGAGTAAATTTCTGTTGTTTAAAGCTATCCAGTTTGTGGTGAGTTGTGACGTCAACCACAGGAAGGCCTGCCACTGCCTGATGTGGGGATAGGTAGTAGGATCACGCTTCCCGGCCTTGTGATCAGGACCATCCAGCCAGGCTATGGGATGATTAATGCAACCCATGAGTCTCCCCTGCCTCCCAACTCCAGGGGCCAAGGGCTCACATTGAATGGTGTCTCCCGGGGACCCAGTATCTGAGGGACTCAGGGTGGCTTCCTGGAGGTGGGACATTGGGCCTTGATACTGATCCCATGGCCTCTTCTACCGGCCTTTCTCCTTCTTGGTAGTGGACTTGCAGTGGCCTGTCTCTGAGATGTTTGTGTCCCAAATCTAAAAGCTGCTTTGATTTAGGTCATGAAACTGATTCTCTAATTTCCCTTTCTGTATTTTCATTGTTAGTGTATAAGAAAGCCCCTGATTTAGGTCATGAATATCTTTCATTTTGCTTCAAGCACCCTGCTGCTTTTTGTTTGATTGTTTTTTGTTGTTGTTGTTTTGGTTTTTTTTTTTTTTTATTATTATTTGTTTGGTTTCATGTGGGGTTTTTGTTTGTTTGTTTGTTTTTTGTCCTTTGGCTGTCAGAATGGAGCCTCTAGGATGCACTTTTCTGCAAGGTGCATATTTAAATACAGTATGCGAGAGCGGCCTGCACCTTCTTGGCACCAGGACTCTCCAGAGTCAAGGGCTTCCCGATGACACTGGGGCAAAGGCCAGTCCCTAACAACAAGAGAACAAAACCCTCTCCTCCCCAATTTGTGTACCTCTTAATTCTTTGCACAAAGGGCCTTTCTTAAGTCAGATTGGTTTCAATGAACAGAATTGGTTCCATCTTTCTGTTTAAGCCAGTCTATCTCACTATAGACCACGGCCAACTTCCTCAGAATTGGACTTGGACTTTCAATAATTAATGCCTCAACCCCAAGCCATTCTCTGGTCAAAAAAGAAAGCGAACCAAACCAAAACAACACAAAACAAAAACAAAAAACATACATATTTTTAAAATTCCCAGCTGGGAATTAGTCAGAGTCCCAGCAGGAAACAGATGGCACATTTAAATGAGAATAATTCAAGGAGAGCTTATTTACAAAGGATCTAATTACAGGGGTGTGTGGGGGGGTGGAAGCCATAAGGAGCAATGCAAAAGCCCCCCACCCCATGCCCAAAGGGACCAGGAGAGGAAGGGGGCGCAGATCTGGGAAGGAGGGAGGGTAAGTCAGGGCAGACCCTAGTTGGAGGAAGCAGGGAAGCCCGTGGGGAGACCCAGCCAGACTGTGGAGCCTTGCGGGGAGACTCTCCTAATGGGTTCTAACCACCCTCTCATCTCCAGGCTGGGGTCCTGATCGGCTGAACCCACGGGCTGGAGCCCACTGCAGCACCCACGGGCTGGAGCCCACTGCAGCAGCCTCAGGCTGAGGACAAGGGTCAGAAGGATGAAGGGAGGACCCCAGCATGAGCTGGAACCAGTATTTTTTATTTCTGCCTCATTTCTCCAAAAAGTATGTCTAGCTACTTGGAGGCAAAAGTAGTGTGGAAAAAAGGCAATGATGACAAGGAAAAGCGGCTGAAGGTCATATTTTTGGTAGGAAACAGAGTAGATTCTATAACCCACCCCCAGACTGCAGAGTGAGCTCCTGAGGAACCATTGCCGAAAGGAAAACACAATAATTTCTCTACCTTTTTGCTTAAAGAGAGCCAGAACATCCTTTGCTTTTTCATGAAGAGCCTTTACAAGAAGACATTACACAAAGAAGTTATTAACGTCAGTCACCTCTGGTTGCTGTGAACTCAAAGTGATATCCTTCGGTGTGTCTTGTCTTGGATAAGCAAAGGCTGTGCAGATAACACTGAGACGTAGCTCAGTGCTGTCCGGATATACAGTTTTCTTGGGCTCCTGGAACCTTTGCATAATTTACACTGATGACAAACTAATAACCACATTATGGTGTTTTCCTTATTAGCTATCATCTCATTCTTATTGTGTTTAGGAGATTTTATTAGGCTTCTCTAGAGGAACAGAACCAAAGGGATGTGTATAAAAAGAGAGACATTTATTATAAGGAATTGGCTCACATGGTTCAGAAGGCTGGTGAGTCCAAATCTGTGGTGTGGTCCAGGAGGGCTGATGGTACAGCTTCAGGCTGGGGGGTATCTGCTGGAGAATTAACTCTTGCTCAAGAAGGTCAGTTTTTTTGTTCCAGCCAGGCCTTCGACTGATTGGATGAGGCCCACCTACCTGGTGGAGGGCAATCTGCTTTATTCAAAGTTCTCTGAATTATGTGTTAATCTCATCCAAAAACACCTTCCAAGTGGATACACACAGTTAATCATTGTACAGGTGGAGTAGATGTTTCTGGTGTATCCCACAGTGGCAATCTGTGATGCTGTTCTTCTATGCTACCATAGAAATTCACACCAATCCCTATCCTTAGAAAACCAGGAGTAGAAATGGTGAGGTTGGCAAACTAAAATTAAATCTATGTAACGTGCTATTGCCAACTCCTTTAATCTGGAGGTGGCCTGCAGCTATCCCTAACTCTGGTCACTGCCATGTTGAGTTCTTGGGGAAGAATTCCATTGAGCCAACAGTTTGAACAAAATGCACTAGAGACTGGGTCACATGAAAATCTTCCTGCATTCCTTAAGTCTTAGCAATAGGACCAAAGAAACAGAAGGTCAAATAGGATTCCCAAAGCATTGTTGTGGAGTGACCAACTCAGATAATTCACAATCCAACACACAGTCATGAAGGTAGCAACATAAATAGATGAATTTTGGGTATTGCCCACTTTATTCACTTGGACAGCTACTTGATTTAAAGCTTATAACTTACCAAAAGCAATTTTGAAGCCTCTAAAATATGTTCTTGCAATATTTCTACAGCCTGATGGAGACCATGAAATGGTATAGTTTTCACCAAAGTTGGCCTTGAATTCTCTTGGAGATTATAATATTGGAACCTGACTCATCTTTCTCCATCTAGAGGTTTCCAAAGAGCCTTGGGCCTTGAGGAAGATGAGGTCCATACAGCACCAAGTCGATAAACTCGTAGAGGGTTTCTCAGTGAATGGTGGCTATGGTGAGCCAATCAGAATGGCTCAGGTCAAGAGATGATGAATTCCAAATGCCTTTGCTCTTTGCCTACTTTTTCGGTGACTACTCTTTGCTCCCCCAAACAGAACTCAGAAGAGTGCCAACAAGTCCCTTGGCAGAGGGGCACTGGCTCACATGCCTGTAATACGCAGTTTGTAGAGAATGAAAGCGGCTTTGGTTTGCTTTTGTATCAGCGCACCCAGTTACCGACGTGACACTGTGGTTTCCTCGCTCGGCTTTGAAATATAGTAAACTCACAAAAGCTACTGTCGAGTTCAGAACAAACACAGGGGGTATGTTTAGTTATTTGTTTTTGTAGTAAAATAAAATATTTATTATCCACAGACACCTACTGTGAACAGAGGGGGAGGCCACTGTGTTTTATCTCGCCGGTGTCATGTTTGACTTCCATTAGGGATGGATTATAGACCTGTGGGTTTTCATGAATTCAGAAAGTCCACTTTGAACACTGATTTCAAAGCCTACAGGGGGTGTGAGAATGCAAGAACACAGCTTTGGAGGAAGGAACCTGTTGCATCTCGCAAGCACCTTGTGTTTGATAAGGCAGATTGGAGGTTCCCTGCGAGACAGAGGCCAGGATGCTTCTCCCTTAATAAGACGACTTTAAAGGAAGCTTTCCTATTGTTTCCTCCACACTTTGCTCAAGGTGTACACAATTAATTCAGTCTTGGAGTCCTGAGAAAATCACCATTGTATCAGTCGGCTTTGCCTTCTCGGTCTCTCTAACTCATCACAGGGAATTGGAAAGTATGCTAAATCATCAGGGGCTGCTGTCTTTATGCTTCTACGCCTGCCAGGCTGGCTTTGCACACATGTGTGCATTCACGCACCAATACCCACACTTTAGATCTTTGAACCTACGAGAGAAGGTGACCAAAATGAAGAGGATGGCCACCTTTGACACCCATCTAGAGACCTATCATGCCTACACCCAATTCTGAGCATACACTTACAAATACTTTGGCAGGCTGGAGTTCCTCTATTGGAGGGTACCCTGGATGGGAGAGGATGGAAAAGCTGAAGGAACCCTCATTTTTCCTGAAAACAAGAGTAAGGATATATCCAGCTGATGACCTCAAGAATGTGGAAGTCTGTCTCAGGGAAGAAAGTCTGAATTTATTCTGTACTGTCAGGGAGGCTAAATGCGAAGGTCATGGTCTGGATTTCATGGAGTTGGGTTTGAGGTCTTCAGAGAAGTCCTATCGGCCTCCTCAGAATCCTGAGAGCTATTATCACAGCAGGTGTCTGGCAGAGATGGGGGAATCCCTTGGTGGACAAGATGTAGAGGGTAAGAGGACTGAATTAACTATCAAGGACAGCTGTGGGGTTGGAAAGTTCCCCGGCCCAACCACTGAGAAGCCATCCCCAGGGTAACTTTATAGCAAAATTGATTATACGCAAAAACACAAAGGGACTTGTCTGTCTGCCTTCTCCTTCCAAGAATATCCAGGGACACTCTAGTCCTTGCCTGAACTAACACTGAGCATCACAGAAAGATTGTCCTTTTCTTCTTTATGCCCTACTGAGATGTCTATGTCTTGATTCACTGACACCTAGAGACTATTGTAATAGTCCTAGCACAAGCACTCCCTTCACCCCTGGGGATTAAGGCCCAGAGAGTGTGACTGAGATCAGACAATTTTGCTTTTCCTAAGTGACACGAACCACCCAAATGAAAGCATGGACCTAATTCAAGTTATTTTCCATAATGTCCTTTTTTTAAGGATAAATACCAGAAGGAGGAGCAATATAGAGATCACTCAACTGGGAACTAGCAAACCTGGAGAGATGGGGAGGCTTTGGCTTAGGCTCAGCATTGAAAGTTATTCAAGTAAACTTTTGGGTTTGCCAAAGTAACACATCGTGCTTATGTTTGCCGTTTTAATTTCTGAATTCCTCAGACTTGAATGGTGGCTCTCATTTTTTGATCTAGGCGTTCAATAAATACTAACTGAGCATAAGCAGGGCAGAAGAGTTCTCAGCTCTTCCATAATGATTGGCAAAACATGTGTGAGTGTGCTAGGTCTCTGCAGGTATGGCCCCGGGAGTCAGAGGACTCTCTCAGTTCCTGACACCCTACTCTTCCACCCCGAGCTACCACATTTCCCCTTACCATCCACCTGCCCTGAAAATGATCAGCCGTTGCATTTCAATGCATCCACTTTCTAGCTGCCCCTTGGGTATTGACCATGCCTGTGTCTATATCATAGCAGGGTGCTTGGCTGTGTCCCCAGCATAGCCTGAAGGTGATGTTGATGTGCCCAGACTGTGACTCAAAAGTCCGTCAACTCTCCATGAGTTCCATGATAGATTCACTTCTGGCTTCCAACCTTCTGGAATCCCTCCAGATGCTGTGGATTCCTACCAGCCAGGTTTCTAGCAGACGTGGGCTCTGGAGCAGGAATCTCTGACGTGGATTAATTATTGACTCCCTGAATAGGGAATTCCGATATCCTTGATTTCCAGGAGCGATTTGTGTGTGGCTCCCAACCAAGCACCAGTGAGCTAATAGGAAGAAGCAAGATTGTCACTAAGAGTGATGATACAATGGGTCAGTGAGTCAGCACGTCACCTAGGCCCCTACCCTGGTGGCTTCACTGAGAGCAAGACATCGTAGCCGGAGAGCAGCTGAGGAAGCACACCGCTTAGGACTAGTTAGAACAACCACAGCCATTCTGGTTCACACTTAGCCCTCAGAACACGTAGGCCAACTTCTTGCAAGGCTGGGGCATTTCCTGGAGAGTGAAAGGAGAGAATCATGACTCATCTCTGGGGATGAGACCCATCTTCCTTCAAGGTCTTTGCTGGCTCTCCAAAGCCACAGGGAAGCAATTTGGGAACCAAGTGACCAACTTCTTCCCTTTTAATTTCCCTTCCCATTTTCTCTCTTTCCAGAAGTATCATGGAAACCTCTTGGGTTTGGCAAGGGAGCCTATCACGAAGACTTAATTCTTCTGTGAGAGCAGAAGCAGTGGTCATTCAGGGGCTGTGAGTCTGTCCGGTTCACAGACAGATACACAGAATGATGTTCATCCAGACAGCAGCTAGAAAAGAGCCCCAACTCTGTTAAAACCCTGATAGTCCACTTGTATGTACCAGGTGGACTTGTGATGTCATTGCCAGAATGTGGAATCCTTGTATTTTTCTTATTTACGCATCAAATAAATGTTGTATCACATTAGATAAGAGCATCTTAGAATGTTTTAAAAAGCATTTAGGGGATTTATTTTCCCTTAAGGTAAATGCTATCAAAATGGCATTCTTTCTGTGTTTTCTGTAATAGCTATGTCCCTGCAACACTAAGTTCGTGAATCAAGCTCAGAAATTTCTGGAAATTAAGAGTCAAGTTTCCCATAGCAACCTCCCTTTTTCCATTGCACAAGGTTGTTATGGTTCTGTCATTATCCATAACGAACAACAATAAGACACAACACGGCTCCTTAATCTCTTCTCTGAAATGGGTAACCACATGCAGAGAGCACACGGACTAACACCCCACCTGGCTCAGATGAACTGAGGATCGGGATGTCTACCCCCATGAGCAGAGAGACTTAAAGCTTGAACCTTTTCACGTTTTATACTTTCATCCCCAAAGTAGGAGCACCTCTACTTCCTTAGACTGAGCTATGGGCAGCCACGTGTAATCCCCAATCCTGGCCTTGCCAGCCTCCTCAATGGCATGGAAAGCAACCTGACCATGAAGATCTTCCCGCATGCACCAAATGAGGCATTGGAGACTGAGTCTATGCCCTCAGCACCCCGCTCCTTCCCTGGACGCAGCTGCTCCCATGAATGGTCTTTTCCCAGGACACGGAGAAGCAAATCCCAGCATTTAATAGGTCCACAGGGACCCCTGGGAGGCCACAGAATCTTCCTGAGCTCATGGGGTGCTTCCAGGCAGGGTTCTAGGCTCTTCACAGCTACAGTGTGTCAAGGGCACACTCCTTGCCTGAGCGCTGATTTAAACGGTTTTCTGTCTTCACTAAATCTTCACAATACCTTTAAAAGGAAGTATTTTGTTCTACTCCCATTTTACCTGGGACAAAACTGAGACACCCCCAGTTTCAACAACTTTCCCGAGGTCCCTCAGCTGGACAGAGCCAGGAAGGTACTCTTGCTCTCAAGTCTGGCGCCCAACCTTGAGCTACGCTGACTTCAACTTCAGAGAAACGTCACACTTGTTTTTGGTTGAAATAAGTCCCAGATTTTACCAGGAATGTCAAACCTGTTGACCTTAACTGCTTCACCCAACTGTTGGGCAGGAGGAGACTGGCTTGTGTTCCTGACACTGCCTGGCTTGGCTCGCTTACTCCAGCAAACCCCTCTCCGTGTGCGGGAGAGCTGATGCTTTCCGGCCCTCTGAGGCTCCTGCTGCTCACTTCCCGACTTGGTGGAGGCCTGGGCACACTTCTCGGCCTGCGTCTCTTATCTGTCAGAGTCAGGGACTTTGGAAGCCCTGACACAGGCACAGGACCCATTTCTCTATGGTGTCAGCTCCCCCGCCCCCTCTGGCTCTGTGATCTTCTCCCGGGCCTGCCTGTGGCCCTAGCCCTGCGCTCTTCGGAGGAACGCGTGTGTTTTAGTCAATGTTGCATCCTCTGCTCCCAACACCATAGGCAGGGCTCGGTGCGTACAGAATGAATGAATGAACAGAGGAAGCTTAAGTGCATCGTTCCTCTGAAGGTTCCTTTTGAAATGTTGAGAAAGAATGAGAATGTGAATTCAGACATGGCCGTAGCCGCTTCAGCATGGGGACACCAAGTACCCGTGGTCCGGGGAATGGAGGACCGGTTCGGCTTGTGTTTTAGGGCATTGCTTGACCCAGTGGTCCTCAGGCAGTCGGTCCTAGTGGATTTAAAATTAAACAAAGAGTGGCAATTCTCAGATGGGTCAGAGGCAAAAAGGGAACAGGGGTGTCTGTCCAGGAAGCCATCACCCTCGGTGCACTTGTCATAGAGGCTGCGGCTGCCCACCCGAATCCCCTGTCCCCCAGCTCACAGCTTGCAAGTGTCCCCGTTTCCAGGATCTCCGGGGCTGTAAACCCCATGCCCCCCTCTGCCACAACCAATGACTGGCTGATCTGGTGGCACGAAGACCAGGTGTCTTGTAAGGAGTGTGATGCCCATTCCATGACCCCCTTCAACCTCCCTTAAAAGGAAGACCAGACATCAGCAGAGAACACACCCTTCCTCAGCTCACTCCTTTTTCCCAGCTTGCTTGCCATGCCCCTGTTAAAGTGTTTCCTGAAGCTCATTCCCTCAATTAGCAAGGAGCACACAAAGCCTGGCCTCTGACTGCTTTGGGAACATGACCTAAGGCAGAAGCCCTACAAGGGTCTGGTGTGTTATAAAAAGGCTATGGAATGCGGAGGCCTCCTTTAGCCAACAAAAATCTACCTGCTGGAACGAACCCGTGTTTCAGAGATGTGATACAAGCAGAGAAACACAAGAAAGGAAATGTTACATTCACTATGTATTTCCGTGAAGATCCAGGTGGCCAGGACACAGATTACAGACCCTCTATTCGTTTTCTCCGGCTGCAGGAAAAAACTGCCCCAAATGGGGAGCATAAAACAAGAACAATGTATTCTCTTGAAGCTCCAGAGCCAGAAGCACAAAACCAAGATCTTACCAGAGTTCATTGCTCCGCCCCGCGAGGCTGTTTTGGAGAACCTGGTCCGTGATGTTTCCCAGCTCCTGGGGGTGCCAGCAGTTCTCCGTGTTCCTGGATTTGTACACAGGTCACTGCAGTGTTGCCTGTCTTCAGGCCCAGTGGCCTTCCCTTTCCCTCTCTGTCTTCCTCTCTTCTTGCGAGAACTGCTGTCCCTGGGATTAGGATTCACCCTAAATCCATCTCTTTTTGATTGATTTTTCAAGATGCTAAGTTGTATCTGGCAAGACCCTTTATTGCAATAAGGTCTTATTTGCAGGCTCTGTGTGGATAGACCTTTTTCTGAGGGCTGGCACAATTCAACCTGCTCCATATACTTTTGTAATCGTGGGTCCTTTGCCAATATTAAAAAAAAAAAAAAAAGAGTCCACGTGTTATCAACAATGAGGATTTCTTCCTTCTACTCCACCCATGGGTCCTCCGGGACCGGGTGCTGCTTCCAGAGCCACCGGTAGCAAACTCTTCTTTCAGTGGCTCTGGAAGCAGCACCCTGTCACCTGCCAACCATAACGAAGGGCTGGGCTGGGTCCCCGAAGTCAAACCACTATAAAGCAATAATCCCCTTAGAATCCTTCCTGACAGCAGGTGACATGCAGTTTGAACTCTCAGAATCTTTGAATGCTTAAGAATTTGGCCCTGGGGTGCCTGGCTGGCTCAGTGGGTTGAAGCCTCTGCATTCGGCTTAGGTCATGATCCTAGGATCCTGGGATCGAGCTCCGCATCGGGCTCTCTGCTCAGCGGGGAGGCTGCCTCCCCCTGCCTCTCTCTGCCTGCCTCTCTGCCTACTTGTGATCTCTGTCAAATAAATAAATAAAATCTTAAAAAAAAAAAAAAAAAGAATTTGGCCCTGAGTTTATTCCTAAAATTTCTAGGGTCCAAGATAGACTTATATGAAATCATTAGAGATAAAGAAAAAACAAAACAAAACAAAACAATGTGATGCCTGGTCTATTCCACTTATTGCTCCTTCTCTCTTTGCCTTTCACTTTTCGGATCTATCAACCACGTGTGACTCTCTTCTTAAGTCATCACTTGCCTTTCAAAACTCTGGAGCAAGCATCATACCTATGACTCGGAGATCATCCTTAAGAACTCAGCATCAACATGCAAAAGACATTTCATCTGAGTCATCCCCAATGTCTCCGTGTAGCTTCACCAACAGTCCTAGATGGGTCTCTCCTTATGTCTCCTGCTCCTAGAAAGTTCTCCGTGCACCTACGGTCTGTGGCAACGGGATCCGGGAGTACCTCAGAAAAGGGGAAGCTCCCAGCCAGCGGACAATGGATGTATTAGAGCGATTATGGTGATTTACTGTCAGTTGTGGCAGCATCACTATTTGGGAAGATTCTCAAGGAGCCTTAGAAAATCATTACGGCCCACAGAGTTGGTGCTGAGCCCAGCAGGAAATCACAGGGGTGTTGACACGCTGCAAGGAGTAGGATCCAGGACTGCCTGTGTTGCCGGGATGCCATGTACAGATAGAGCAACACGACCTGTCCTGGTGCCATCAACATGAGAAGCTTCTAGCATGCTGTTAGTCATGAAGGAAAATGTCTCCAGCACGGTATTCGTACTCTAGAATAGTCTCTCCTGTCTGATTAATTTGGTCAATAAGAAGCCAACTGAGTGGCACGTGATGAGTTGTTTCAAGAATCAAGTGACTTTTACATGCAAAAAGTGAAATTATAACTGCTGATTATGATGTGATCATTAATACAATTATTTTTAATTAAGAATTTTTATTACACCTCATCAACAGAAGTGACAGGTATACTGTGGGATAGACCTGCTCCCTGATGTAAAAGCCCTTCATGAGGACAAATCCAAGCAAAAATTATCCATTTTTACTATGTTATATGAAATGCCCGGCCATCTCCCCAAAGATAAAGAGCTTCAGTTCTGTTGGAGTTTTTCCTAAAATTCACCAATGTCCCAGGTTCTAACCTGAGGAACTGGGAGATTAGACCAACAGCCTAGAGTCTGGGTGCCATGTTCTGAGGGATGCCCTAGACTCTGAATCCCTTTGAATGTGCTGGGTGTGGACTCAGACATACAGAGTAGCCTTCAGAATGTCTACACTCCTGTCTGTTGTCACAGAGGCCCCAGGATGCCCAGCGCCCTGTCCTTTTAGGGGTGACTCATCCCTGGCAGTGGTAGCACCCTTGTTGTCACACGGGGAGGGCTGTTTGCGCAGATCATTTGGAGCTGAAACTGTCCTCGCCCAGCAACATAAAACTCACTTTAATTAACGTCAATATATTTCTTTACATCCACAGCCTCTTGGAGGAGCTAACGCAAAACAAACCAAAGGGAGGAAAAAAAATCTCAATTGTTTGGGGGATTTTAAGAGAATTCTTTAATATCAGATTAAGCCCATTTTGATTGTAAATCTATTTTCAGCTCAACATTACCAAAGAATATTACAAGAAAACTCTGTTTTATGAAGTTATTATGATTTAAACCATTCTCTCTCTGCTCTTTCTCTCTGACTCTCTCCCGCACACATTCATTCTCCAGAGGATCTAAAAATAAGCCTGAAGCTATACATGTCACTGCTCCAGGTTTATCCCACAGACTAAGGAGTTTTTCACAAAATACCTTTATTATTTTCTAGGGCTCTGCTGCGGTATCTGGAAGCAGAGACTCTTTGAGACGTGAACCGTAGGGGAGACGGGGCTGTTCCCAGACAGAATCGGCTCCTCATTCCCTCACCGGCACGACCCAGGGTTCCTACAAATTCTGGAGGTCCACCATGACCTAATTTTAATAGTCCTTTTTTCCCCATGGTATTTCCCCATACAGGATCTCCACTGCATGCCCGTCTTAGCTGCGTGTGTGACACACTTTGTCACCATTTCCCTAACGGTGAGAGCAGTGTGAGGGGCCTTGCGAGGTGTATTTACGCAGCTCAGGCTGGGGTCTGCCTGCATTTTGGAAAAGTGACTCAGGAAGGGTGTGAGGTGCTCTCCGGTGGTTTGTGAACACTCTGCGTTCCACACAGGACAGCTCGGCTTCCAGCCTCGGGAACACAGGTTTCCAGGTCTGTTCTGGGGACCGTTTGGGAACATGGAGAGCAGTGGAAGCCAGTTGGCAGCCGTGATTCATTCCCCAGCCCCAGCTTTGGCGCCTGCGGGTTGCCAACAGAGAACGCACCAGACGGGAAGTGGAAAAGGTGTTTTCAGTGATCGTTGAGACCTGGAAGATTCCAGAGGCCGACCCCTCTGACCACAGCCAGTGACAGGCGGACTCCCTGGAAAAACCACGCGGTGCGCCAAATTTTGTGAATCCACACCTCATGACCAATTGTAACACACGGAAGCACAAGCACATATTTTGAGAGTTGTTATCATGGAAGTGCTTCCTCATCAACTCAGTATGTAGAAAATTAATCTATGAATAATAGTAAACTTTAAAATAAAACAATTTCCTTTTGAAAGCTTTGCTTTGTTTTTGTTTGTTTGTTTTTGGTTTTGTTTTTGTTTAAGTAAACTCTGTGCCCAAAGTGGGGTCAAACTCATGACCCTGAGATCAAGAAGCACATGCTCTGTTGACTGGGTCTTCCAGATTTCCCTTAGCTCTGGTTCTGGAGACATCTTGAGGTGTCCCCTGAAGCAGGAAACCCAAGAATTAGCATTCAGATGTTCCCAGAGCTTAGTAGCTCACTGCATAACTCTCTAGCCGAGCTCTGGCCCAGCTCACGACATTGTCCCAGTTACAGGAATGACACTCGCTGGGCCCTGCCACATGCCAAGGACAGTGCAAGTTGCCTGATAGCCTGTGGCCCATGTAAGCAGTGGTAGATCCTGTCGGTCTGTCTTATAATTGGTATGAACTTCTCACAGGGGTAACCGTTACCACGCTAAATATGTACGTTAATTTTGAAATATGCCATTGGTTTATGAAAGTCATCTCGGAGTAGAGATAATGTAGTTTTATGGGCTCAATTATACAGATGAGGCAAACCGAGGCAGAAAGACAAAGGACTTGCTCAGGGGTACATGGCTCTTTTGGTTTTGATGCTTTTCTCCTTGTGAGTAAGTTTGAGAAAATCAGGACTGATTCACGTTCCCTGAAGGTCCCCGAGAGTGTGTGTGGGGGGGTGTTTCAGGAGATGGAGGAGACACCTGTCCTGGGATCAGACTGGCCTGGCATTTCCATTTGACTTCCTCCGTCAGCTGCCTTTCACTCTCTCTTCCTTCTCTTTTCCTCTTCTCCTGGGGCCTTGATACGATGACTGCAAGTCTTTGGTCACAAATCAGCTGCACAAGAAGCTAAGAAGGTCACCTCCTCCCCTGCAGCCTTCGTTGGCCAACGTCTAGGGCTCAACATTCCTGTGTGTTGCAACAACAGTGGGGGCCCGTGTCAGCCACATCGTGTGACCCGACACAAACTGAATGTAGGGCTATCAGATGATTCGTGGGACACTAGGAAAGCCTCTCCATTCGTGTTATTTTATACCCATGTAAATAGTCCTATGTGATTGAACCTTGGGACTTAGCGAGTGTGGGAAAGTGATTGCTTTATGGAAAAGAACTCTTCCTCCCATGCTCTGTCAACTTCCTCATGACCCAGCTTCCAGGATTCCTTTCACGACAATTCTGTTGGAAGGTAAAATGCTCCTGAAGACGAGCGCTGTCCATCAAAGCTATGTGGTGCACCGACGTGGCGTCCAAGTTTCTCGCTGAGCCTGAGCGCGCAGGATGCACTGGGCCACGTGCTCCCAGCTGGGGTGCCCGGTAGAGCCGTTGGCATGCAGTCGTCGTGGCTGTCCACCCTCCCAGATGTCACACTTGGAGACGCAGCTCTTCTGGGCGGCGTGCAGTCTTGCCCTTCGCTTGGTGCATCTTTGCAGTGGGTCAAGTTTTGGTTCTAGCGTCTTGCATCTGAAGGAAGTGAGGATTGCTCCTGGAAAGCAAGTGGAGCAAGGAAGCATGAGGGAAGACCAGGTTTCTGAAACGAGGTGCTCCATGAAGCCAAGTCCTGGGGGCTGCAATGACCGTCCCCTAGGCCAGGTCTGTTCTCACTTGTCCGTGATCAGGATCCATCCGGAGTGAGCTTGACGGCTGGAGACCCTGGCCAGGCTTCCCAGGGCTTCTGGCTATGGGATGGAGAAATGACATGAAAATATGTGATTTTTCTCCCCAAGAGAACCACATTGCGTCTATGAAACATAATCTCCTCCCCTGTATAGCCCCTCCCACACCTTTGCTCCTGCTCCTCTAGCGCACAGGGACCCACTCTCCAGCCTACAGAGCACAGCTGACACGTTTATAGATGGGATTTTACTGGGGTATTTCCAACTGCCCATCAAGGGCCTGCCTATACCCCGGATGCCTCCCTCATCTGCACCATGCATGGGACACAGAGGATGCTGGGGCCGGGGGCGGCCGGTGGTGGAGGGGCGGGACCGCTTTCACCCGCACTTCTGCTCTAAGTTCTTACGACACTTTGCCTCACCTAGCAAGGAGAAGAGGCCTAGAATGAGAATTTGGGGGAGAGCCATAATAAACGGGGCCAGTCTCCTTTGAAGGATGCCAGCAGACTCTGGAGGTTGCAAAGCTTTCCTGCTAGTGTTTCTCACCCAGCTCATGAGTGACTGGGCACAGCCTCTACCCCTTCCCAGTTACAGCAGAGGACTCCGTTCCTGGTGTCTCATTTTACTGAGGGAATTGAACCTTTAAATTATATTGCATGGCCGTGTTGTGGGAAAATTTCAAATATCCAGAGCTATAGTTAATGTTCTGGTGCGTTTTTACACTGAGGAACTGTTCAAAATAAAATGCAGGTCATGTCAGGCATAGAGACTATGCCAACAAAATAAAAAAGCCATCTTTAAGCCCATATGCAAGAAAACAGTCCTGCTCCTGGTTTGCTGCAGAAACGATCATTCCGGCAGTCACAAGTGGTAGAGTTCCATTGTCAAGAAACGGGAAGAATGAGAAGTCCTGGAGGCCGGCCCTGCACCTCCCCGGGAGAAGTGGGTGCGGTGGGGATCCCCAGCCCAGTCTGGGGCTCCGGCAGTGTCAAGATCATAACTTGTAAGGTGAGGCTTCGCATAGGTCCAGTGGGCAGATAGACAGCGGGAGGCAGGTGAACGCAGGCGTGCGAGACAGGGTTTACCTGCAGACAGACTCAGGTCCAGATGCAGACTTAGTGCAGGTAGAAATACTAGGTACGCAGATGTGCAGACACGCACACGGAGATGTAAGACAGGCAGGAAGGGAAGTGCACGGCGAGCTGTAGACCCGTGGTTATTTCTCCCACCCATGCGTGCCCCTGTGTGCGACTCTGGGGGCTTCAGAAATGAAAGATGGGCTCTCTGTTTCCACAAAAGCCCCCATCTAGTTATCAAGATATCAAGTGATGATCATTATGGTAGAAGAGACCAGGTCAGGCCAGGAGAATCCCGTGGAGGGGTCCCTAACTCACCCCGGGGCAGAAGCACGGAGGCGGTGAGGCCGGGAGCCAGGCGGCCGAGGGGCTGCCCTCGGGAGCAAACAGGAGCACGCGGGAACCGGGCCCAGCTGACCGAGCTGAACACAGCGGCTCTGGGGGCGTCTGCGTGCCATTTCCGACTCCTTGGGTGTGCACACCCGTGTGTGTGGCGCACGCACAACACACATGTGCCATGTGCCACCTTAGTTGACACGGAGTCACAATTCTCACAGACTCACTTTCCCGCGTGGTCGGACCCACAGGACTTCAGTAGCCCCTCATGGCCAATGTTGCCTGTGAGGTTGGGAAAGAGGGCGGCGGGAGTGCCCATGGTCCCCCCAAGGCTGAGAATCCCTGTGCCGTGTTAGGGGAAGAGACCCGAGTGGGACGATATGTCTAGGCACCTGGAGGGCACCTGAGCAAACCTGGGGCTGTGCCTGCCAGGCGCGTGTGTCCTCCCTCGCATGGGGGCAGGGACTTTATAGTGCCCGGTGGGAGGGAGGTTGATAGTGCAAGCTCTGAAGGTTCCAAACACCTGAGAAAGCACGGAAGGTCAGGGGTGAAGGCTGGAGGAGGGGTGAACCCTGCAACCAGCTAGAGATCAGCCTGGAAAGAACGCAGTAGAGAGATCACCAGCTTCCTGTGGAGGACACTCGTGGAGGCACTTCCACCAGAAACCACTGCAGGGTGACCGTCACCGGGAGACCGCGGGGTGGGTGTGGGAGCAGTCTGAGGCCTTCCCACGGAACTGGGAGAGGGGACAGGCCACCCCAAGCGTGGCTCCCAAGAAAGGACCTCCAGGTACCCCCGTAAGTCACCTCCCACGTCTGACCCAGTGAGAGTCAGGGGGTCCTGCACCCTCTTCACTGGGACCATTCAGGTCCCCCAGGCCCGGTGGCCACAGAAGCAGGGAGCGCATGACTACTCTGTCCATTAAAGAAGCCCATTCCAGAACATCATCACCATTGAGGATTTCAAGAGCCCTGTGACAGGATCTTCTCGACTGGACTTTGCACCCACCCCTTATCCAGATCTCTGGGATCTAAGGAGACCGCCCGGACTCTCACCCTCCGCACAGCCAGCCCATGCCAGAGGCCTGCGAATCAGGGGCTTTCTACTACCTGCAGCTCTTACTGTCAGACCCATCCCAGGGGTCCTGCTCTCTACAGCCGAGGGCCACAGGCAGCCCGTGCTCTGACCGTGTCTGCCACAGACTGTAGCTGTCGCCGTCCTGGGCTGACCCCCACCTCCGCCTCTAAACCAAACTGAGCTCCTGGCAACAAAGCAAACCTCCCCAGCTCCTCCGTGATCAGTCCCTACCCCCTTTGCAGACGTGGATCGGCTATTTTTCCAAGCACCCGGGGAGGTAGTGTGCTCTCCAGCTTTTGTTTAAGCCTCATTTTTGTGGCTCGGGCCACAAAATGAGCGCAGTTGGCTCCTAATTGCTCCTAACTCACGGGGCTGCGGGGCCGAGAAGCACGGGCTTCTGCCGTCATTGAAATAACCGTTCGTACGTTGAGGAGGCTGAGGAGGGAACCAACCTGAGTTTCAAAAAAGGAAACCTCAGAGTCATATTTGTTGGCTGCTGCCTCAAATAATCATCAACGGGGCCTCCTACCTGGGGGCATAACGAGCTCGCCGTGGTAATTAGAACAGCGGACGTGGATTCCTAATCCTCTGGCGATTGCAAAGAAGGGAAATTAAAGAGACAGCGGTGAGACGGATGACAAGGGACAGCTCCTTTCGAGATGATACTTAATAAGAAACAAAACATCCAGGTAGCAGCCGGATGAGTGGCGTGGCCCGGGCCACCTGCCACGGCTCCCCGCACACCTCTGTCCTTCAGACCCGTCCTCCACAGCCACGCCTGCCGCCTCCCGTGTTTTCCACACCTCGTGATGACACCGGCTTTTATCTCTCACTAATAACTCCTGACGCGCTGCTGGCAAACTTTTCCAAGTGAAACCTTGGGCTGTTCCAGGTCGTGCTCATGCAAGGTGGCCGTTGGGACCCATTTGCATCAGAAATCTATGGGGGCGGTGACAAGGCACGTCCTACTGGATGGCATGCTGGGGTTCTCCTGGCTGCTGCGGGGCGGGGGGGCTCCAGCTCTGCAGACCCCCCCCCCCCCTCCATTCACGGTGTGCTTTCTCTCTCCCAGGAGTTTGTCTTGGGGGAGGCTATTACATTGCCCTCTGCTGGCCACTGCAGGAAGGTTCTAGAACATTCTTATCCTCAATATCCAGAACGACCATTCAGAAAGAAGATGGCTGGCTCCAGGTGGCTTCCCATTCGTTGTGCCAACATCAGTCAGAAGGTCCTGGAAACAGGCGGGTGTGTGGAGAAAGAATTGCCACTTGACAAGAATGTAGGTCTGTTCAGTCTGGGTGTCAGGAAAGCTGCTCAGGTCTCTGGTCTGCCGGAAACAACAAAGGTATGGCAGATGTGAATAGGGCTGTCCACGGCAGCTCTGGGCCTGTGGTCCAGAGAAATGGCCTTCCAGGAATAGCACTCGGCCACCATAGTTCCTGGTATATATTTCTTTTTTTGATAGAAATTGCATATATTTAAGAGGTACCACTTGATGATTTGATAAATACATACACAGAGAGAGATTACTACAGTCGACTGAATTCACCTCAGTTCCACATGTAGCCTCCTTCCTCGTGCGTGTGCCGAGGGCCCCGGACGTCTATTCTCTTGGCAAACGTCGGGACTCAGAGCCGCATGAATAACGACACTCATCACACTGTTCATTCGATCCCCAACTTACCCAGACTGGAAAACTGCAACTCCGTGCCCCATGACCAGTGTCTCCCCCTCGGCCCGTCTCCCTGACCCAGGCAACCACCGTTCTCCTCTTTCTTCTCTAAAATTCGACTTTTTCCTTCCATGGGCCAGTGAGATCATGCAGTTCTATCCGTTCTGTGTCAGGCTTATCCCCTTCAGGATGAGGTCCTCCAGGTCCATCCATGGTGTTGAAAATGGCAGGTCTCCTTCTTTTTAAAGACCCAGTGGTATCCCACTGTGCCCGGGCCCGGCGATCTCTTGACCCGCCATCCAGCAGCACACCCTGGCGTTGGGAGCCCTGCTGTGGGGAATGTGGGAGCACAGATACCTCTCAGGGCAGAAATTTCCCCTTCCTTCTAGAGGGATGTTACCGAAGAACACCGAAGTCCTAAACCCCAGTACCTCAGAATGTCATCTCACTCGGAAATCAATTCCTAATAGGAGAGAGCAGGTTAAAATGAGGTCGTTAGGGTGAACCCTAACCCAACAGGATGGCTGTCCTTATTAAAAGGGGTGTGGACACAGAGAAGACAGTGCGGAGACCGAGGGAAGGCGGCACAGAAGACAGAGGATCAGAACAATGCAGCCAAGAGCCGAGAGACACCTGAGGCCACAAAAAGCCGGAACCTTCCTTCCCCGGCCCTCCCGGGAAGTGTGGCCCTGTGATACCTCGCGACTCTGGCCTCCAGAACTGTGTGGCTGGATGTTCTTGTTGTTCTGGGCCACCCAGGCTGCGGATGTTTGCGAGGCCATCACAGGAGAGGACGCCCGCACCGTCCCCGCAGCGCTTCCTCGCCCAGAGCCCTTCCTCCGCCGCAGAGAGGGTGCGGCCCAGGCCGGCCCCCAGTGTGCCCGGGCAAGGCTCCCAACCTTCCAGAGAGCATCGCCCGCCACCAGCTGTCCTGTGCGCAGATGTGCAAGAAGGAGCTTCCGCCGGGCATGGCTCCGCCTCCTGCGCTCCATCGTAAACCGGAGGAAACAGCACTTTACATCCCACATCCTTGAACTCAGCTGGGGCTGCCGCCGGTAATCAGGCAATGAAGCCCAGTCTTTTCCGATTTGGAGCTCGGCTGATATCCCATGACCTGTGGGAAATGAGTTGATGGTTTCAATCAAATGATAACCGTGTTGGGTCAGTCCCCATCACGGGGCTGCAGGAGGCCAGCCAGGCTCCCGTGTTTGTCTAAGCCCATCACGGAGTGTCAGTTCCAATGAGCGGCCTTGCCATGGCTTAGAGGACCATTACCTGGGAATGCAAACCAAGGAGGGCGAACCTCACAGCCGGTGCTCCCATGGTGGACAGAGCCAGCCTGATTCTGCTCTTTCCCACTAAACAGGCCTTGGGGGACCTCCTGGCTGATGAGGTGGCTGACAGACGTGTGGTCGAGGGCTGTGTCCGGGGCTCGCCGGGAGGGAAAGGGCGTCCCCTTCCCTGGGCTGTGGGGCTAGAACACGTCAAGGGTCGAGGGCCGGCAGGCTTCTCTTTCTGCCTGTGTCTCAGGGCTACTCTTTGGTTAAAAGCAAATGCATTTTCTTAAGTGGCACAGTGTCCAGGTTCTGGACAGGAAAGACAGAAGAACTCCCGCAGGAAATTCTCCTGTATTCCCTCACAGCTCTCCCTGTCTGATTTCAGGAAACTGGGTGCACCTGCTCGAAAAGCAGCTGAGTGAACAACACACACACACACTCACACACACACACACACACACAGTGGCCACTTGACTGTATACACTTTTCATCCAATTAAAATTATCTGAAAACTTGGGGCGCCTGGGTGGTGCCGTCCCTAGAAGGTCCGACTCTTGGTTTCTGCTCAGGTCGTGATCGCAGGATCGTGAGATCGAGCCCTGCATTGGGCTCCAAGCCCCGCAGGGAGTCTGCTTGAGATTCTCCCCTCTGTCCCTGCCCCTTGCTGGTGCTCTCCCTCTCTCTCAAACAAATCTTAAAAAAAAAAAAAAAAAGATACTGTCTGAGAACCTGAAATGCTTCATAATTGCTGCCTTGTTCAGATGTTGTGGATTAAATACGCTCAGTTCTGCTCTTTCTTCCCATCTGGGCAGTCTGACTACGTGTAGGTTTCCTGGGGGTCTGTTCACACGGCAGCCCACTGTTTACTAGTATGAACTCACTCCCGACTTACGCCGACCTCAGAGCCCACTTCCTGGAGTGGGTTGTCGTAACACAGTCTGAGAGCATATCTCCTTCCGGCTTTGTCTTCCCGCCAAGTCATTCCATACCCGAAGGGGTAAGATGGCAAACCACTGTGTCCCTGGGAGAAGGCCCATCCCATGGCATGTTCTGCAACCCATCTCCTTTGGGAAACATCACACTAATAAAGGTGAGTGAGGATGATTCCCCTCTTCTTTCCCAAAAAGCAGACACCAGTGGCCTTAATTGATCTACTGGGGTGCTCCATTAACTCTCTGAGACGGCCTGCTGGTCAACTGCTTGCCCCCAATGTCCTTACCAGGCCTCAGGATGCTCACGCATCTTCACACAGGACCTGGGGAGGTCGGTGGCAGTTATCCTGGTGAATAGAGTCAAACTGGGTTTGCAGGGCCTGTAAACCCAAACTGTGGCCAAGTCTTGGAGAAAGCCTATGTCCATCTCATGCCCAACACCTGCTCCACCCACACCCCGATGACTTCCCTGTCACCTCTTCCCCACTCCTCGACTCTGGCAGAACAGGAATGGGTTTGCTGCCAACTAACTGCACAGTCTACGGTCCTTAGGGTATACATTCAAGATGGCGGGCCAGGTTCTGGCCTCAGGGGTCCAGCAAAGCCAACTATAAGCCTGGGTGCTCTTCCCAAAACCAGAGCTAGATGAGCTGAGACTGCTCATCCAAACAAGTCGTGGTGCCTCGCTGTCTGTCCATGCTGGATCTGGGCACTCCGAACTGCCCAGCACCTGGTTGGCCGGCGTCAGCAAATATTTTAATGGACACAAGGAGCAAAAGCCTGCCAGGTGGTCTCCCGGGGCTGAGAAAATCCAAGATATGCACCGAAAATAGCCACCCAGAGTGGACTGTGCGCTGGGGACACCAGCCCAGACCAGCTGGCGATGCAGAGCCGCTCAGCAATTCCGAAGCTTGCTGGGGCCGCCGAGCTGCTGGCTGTGCACAAGGCCTCGGGAAGGTCCGGCTGAGACCTGAGGAATACAGGAGCGCATTGGTCACGAAGATGGAGAAAATGTCCCCTGGCAGAAGCAGCTGCTTGTGCTAACGGGCTAGCTCAAGAGAGAAAGCCAGCAGGGAGCACCTGAGGATGGGAGAGAGTGTCCTACGGGGGAGAGGAGGGGACAAGGAGCAGTGAGCAGCGGAGGGGAAAGGGCAGGGTCGGGGAGATGGGCCCGAGGCAAACTCTCAGCTAAGAAGAACAAGCCAAGCCACCAAGGGCTCCTCCCCAGGACAGGGTGCACCACGCGGGGGTGTGAGCCGCCGGCTCCTCTGGCTGCGCTGGGGAGATGTCGGTAGGAGGCCCTTGGAACAAAGTTTCGGGGAAAACCAGGGAGCAGAGTGGAGGGAACAGTGGACTTCCCCAGTGCCCAGGGACATCACAGCCTTGTCTAGAGCAGCCAAGGACTCTCGGCCAGGCACTGGGAACAAGCACCCTGTTGCTCTATCAGCTCGTTCACGACCCTGAGCAGTTTTCGAGAGTCATGTGGTCCAAACCATCGGATGGGGCGCTGGAGCCTTCCGGTCCTTCCTAGCCAAGCTCCATTCCTGCAGGCCGAAAATCTCCCCGCAGACTTCGCGAACCCCGCGTGCTGGGGAAAGGCACCGAAACCCTCGCAGTACTTCTTGACATTCAGAAACACTTAAGGAACGGAGACTTAGCCCCTGCCTGTATGGGACCCTCCCTGAATTAGACCGCCAGGCTGTGAAACCTCCGGTCACCTCCAGGTGCTCACAAGGGGGCTCCAGGGGCCTCCCTGGCCCAGGCTGGAGCCAACGGAGGAAGAGGAGGCCCGTCAGCGGCGACGCCCAGGGTGACCGGCCCCTCGGTCGGGTGGCTCGCTCGGCCCCAGCAGCGGGTGGCTGCTGCGGCGCCACAGCCCGTGGACGACCCGGAAGGAAGCAGAAGTGGAAACATGTGGAAGCAGTGAAAGGGAACCCCACAGCATACACACACTAGGACTCCATAACAAGATTTTCAAATGTACAAAAGGGCTTTTTTTTTTTTTTTTTTTTTTTTTCCTTTCTAAGCAGGCTTTTCTGAAATGTATTCCACAGCTCTTTTCTGTTACCCCCTTTGACACACTCAGGGATGAGAAACCCGATTCCCGCGCTGGTCCCGTCTGTGGAAAGGAGAACAAGCTGTGCTTTCCCAGGCGAATAGGGACGTAAATTCAGCTGAAACGGTGTGTCATTAATCAGATTCCAGGTCTGGAGAAATGATAGCGGACCGGGATCCCCATATTAAATGCATCAACTTACGAATGATTCATTTATTTATTGGGGAAAAAAAAACCCACAAAAATGGTGGAAGAGAGCCAGTTATTTTTCATCCAACTCCTGCTTGGAGTTTATGATTGAAAACGGGAATAATTTAACAGAACAGGTATACGCAGGGTGTGCGACGCAGGCACACTTCCTGTCATGCAAATGGGTGTCTGACAGCGGAGGCAGGAGGGGTGCCAGAAGGCACTTCCACATTTGGAGAGTGCGGGCGCATAAATCTGAGCGAGAGGGAAGCTCAAGGTCCATAAAGCTTGCCTGGCTCCCGGTAGAAGGCGGTGAAATAGAGTCTGCCTCTAACCGCGTCAGATCGGGGAAGGAACGGATGCTTGGTCAGGAGGCATCATGGGAAACTCCCGCTGACCCTCGGGCGTGAGTGTTTATCTGTGTGACACGCACGGGGTAGAAAGAGGCGAGAGTCAAGCAGCATCCCGGTCCCTCCTCCCGACAGTAACTGGACATTCGCGACATGGGCACGGAAGCTCCTTCTGGACTCCAAGGCCAAGGAGCCCAAGGACCTTCTTGCTCCATTAAAAAGACAATTTTGTCTGTGAAATAATGGAAACTGCCAGACTCGGGTATGGAAATGGACTATTTTACGTATTTCATTTTGTGCAGAAATATGTTTTTAATGAAATACTACCTGACAGATAAATTACTTGGCTTTGTGCATACAACAGATTGATTTAGTGTTCCCAGCAGCCCAGATGGCTGGCGACAACTTTGGAGGTGCTGAAACATCTTAGCGCATGAAGGGAATTTCTGCATTAATGCCAGACATTTGCCAAGTGACTCTGCTGTGTGATCTTCCTCTTTTAACCTGAGATACAAGTGGGCCGAGGTAGCCCACACCTCCCTTCAGACAAAAGGATGGTGCTATGTCCTGTCATCGTGGCTTCCCGGTGACCCAACTGGAAATGCTTGCACTGAGATCCAGAGCAATCGAAAGTCCCCTTCCAACCGACATACTGGCAATTTGCGTTTTATAATCGTGGCCTTTATCATCTCTAATTTTAAATAATAATATGAAGAGGACAGCTGGAAATTTAGCTAGCTGCTCTCCTAATTCCCAAGAAGAACAGAAAAGCGCCGGCCCTAGAGGAACCTCTCCAGGCATGTATAGAGGGAAATTAACAGTCTATGCTGAAAACATATGTTCTACAGAAGCAGCGTCTTAATAGTAATAATGAGGGCTAGGTGTCCAGACCATGGGACCATCCTACAGGTGAACCTATTTCATAATGAGAAACTCGTGGTACTAAATGACTTGGATGGGGGCCAAAACAGGTCTGCGCAATGCCAAGTGTTGCCTGGAGGAAACCATCCAAGAAACAAAACACAGAATGGCGTTCTACAGTTGGACCAAGCCTTCGGAGGAGGACAGCAAAGTGATCAAGGCGGCCCACATCGCTGCACCCATGAGGCTCTGCAGGATGAAATCAGCCAGACACGACCCCAGGCATGTGTGTAAGATCACAGAGTGTCTGGGCAGAGGGCCATGGAACCCATGTCCAGGACCTGAAGTCACCCTCGAAGCTCAACATTTGATAAATGAAAGAAAAATTAAATCTTTGCAGGCGAGCCTCTCGTGGTCACGGCGCATGCACACTCTTGCGTGGCTTTTGTCTACACCTTAGGAGGAAGCCTGATCATACGAGCTAACAGTGTAAAGAAACCCTCAGAGGACATGCTCACGATAAATTATTTTGATGAGGTTGCATCCACTTGAGGACATGTTCCTACGGTTCCGGGCAGATCAATACAGCTAAACTTCTCATTCCAGTACTGAGAAGCAACCCTCTGACTCACAGACTTCTAGACAGACTTCGGAGAAGAAAAGCAAACCTAGGGCACGTGGAACACGTTGAACATTTAGCAATCAGTTGCCAAGGGAAAAATATCCGTGAGTATAAAGTACTCCTCTTTTCTTATCATAGTGTTTTTAGTTAAGTGAATTAAGACTGGATGGCCTTTCATGATGGATGGAGCAATTAGTTAAATTGATCTGAAATTTCTGAGCAGAAACGTGTCCAGCTCTTCCTGCATCAGTCCCCTGAAGGAGGAGGGAAGCTGCCTCGGTATCTATGGTTTATGTACAGATATAAAATAAACATCTCGGTAATATATAGTCATCTGTAAATAAGATATGTAAATGCAGAAAGAATATAAAATAATATTACATAACTATAAAATGTTTATATATATTATACATATTATATGTATATTATTATACTGGATATATACATATTGTAGGTATATTGGGTATATACTTACTATGTGTATACAAAAGGGCATTCACTCTATCGGCTTCAGAGGAAGGTCTGCTAGGTGGGCTGCTGACGGTAATGCATGGCATTCACACAGCTGTTTCTCAGGACAACGGACTCCAGACCCCTTCTTAGAGTTCAGGAAGGAGAGCCAGGAAGCCTCAGTTTGCAGCATGTCAATGAGTCACAGCAAATGGTCAGGAGGAAACGTTTGGAACCAATGGGCCTGGAGGGCCCGTGAGAGTTGCCTCAAGCAAAATCCTGCCTGTGGATGAGACTTGTTGATTCCTGTCCAACAGCAGTGCAAGGCAGTGGGCAAAGTCATCCCTGGCCTAAAAGCTTGAGCCCTCACAAACCAGGTTCCTGAGACGACTTCCCCAGGCACAAGGAGGCCATGTAAGAAGGATGACTTCCTTGTAGGTCTTCCCACACTTCCAGGTCCCTCACCACCTCCAATCTGTGCCCCTGGATTTGCAGTGTGAATTTTTGCCAACTGATTCTAGAGTTAAGATCCGAGGAGGCAGTTCTAATCCCATTCCAAGGAACTCTGGGGGGAAAAATCCAAGGAGAAGCTGCCTTTCTGCTTTGTGGAAATAGCAACACTGTCTCCTTCCTATTTGGGGGTGTGAGCCTGATGAAAGTCCTCTCTAAATCAGAGTAGGATAATGTGGTTCTCACGATGCTGAGAGAGGGTGATTTGGAAAGAGAGTTTTACAAGAAATGTAGTCGAAGAACAAAAGACAACATCTAAGGAAGGATCAGGCAAGAACATTAACTGAAACAGAAGATAAGGGAAGTAAAACAAATCTATACTCTGATAAACACTGATACTTGGTGTCCACGTGGCTTGGTCGAGAGCTCAGTGTTGCTCTACGCAGCTAAAAAAATTGCCTCCTTGGAAAATCCCGTGATGAAACAGCAGGACCGTGCTCAAGAATTCTATAAAGTGGTTGGGAACTAACCACTGATGCAAAACTTATAGTTTCTTTATATAAGACCAAAAATATGATGAAAACAAAGCCCGTTAGATCTGTTGTGGCATCCACACTAACAGCCAATAAAATAAACAGGCCTCAGAGGAAGTCACACAAGAAAGTTTAGAAATGAACATGGATATAATATATAATGAACTTGTCAGTTTTAAACAGTGGCTACTGGATGATGATTTTTAAAATGCATGTACAATTCCTTAATTATTTAAGGGAAAAAAGGAAAAAAAATCCTCTTACCTCATGGCATAGACTCTACTACATATTGGGTGAAATGATAAAATATAGTCATACAAATACACAAGAACTAGAATACAATGTCAATTGCTGTTTATTTGATCTTAAAACGGGGAAGTCTTTCTCAGCAGAGCACAAAGAAAGGAACCATAAAAAAAAAGACAGGTCTACACTTACATGTAATAGTACAAAGAAACATCATAAACAAAATAAAAAGCCCACTACATTCTGGGAAGTTTGTATCTATCATGTTAGAAAAAGTTAATACGCTTACTCTGTAAAGATTTCTTGCAAACCTATACAAAAAAAGATGAACAACCCAATGGGCAAATGAACAACTCACAAAATAAGAAATGCAGGTAGTCAATAAAGCGTTGCAAACGTGCAACTGCCCTGTTAAATGGAGGAAGGGGGATTCAAATAAGAACCCATAATGTTTTGCTTAATCAGTGGTCACTATTTTTAATGAAGACAATTTCTTTGCGGATGTGGTGGGAGGAGGCATTCTCACAGATTATCAGCAAAAGCCTTATGGGACTTAATGTTATACCAACTTGAGGGCCAAGTTGTTAATACACTGTCAAAGGGGCACAGATGCTTTTTAACAAAGGAAGTCCACTTCTAGGCTCTCAGAATTGTGTAGGATGTTTAACAGACTTTTATTTTTGACACTGATCCTGGGAAACAACAGGAATGTCCCACAAAAATGAAATAGTTAAACTGGTAACCATATATGCAAAGGACAGAATATACTCTCAGTATTGAAAATCATCTCCCCCAAGAATTTTTTATTTTTTATTTTAAAGATTTTATTTGTTTATTTGACAGAGAGAGAGAGAGAGAGAGAGATCACAAGTAGGCAGAGAGGCAGGCAGAGAGAGAGGGAGAAGCAGGCTCCCCGCCAAGGAGAGACCCCGATGTGGGGCTCAATCCCAGGACCCTAGGATCATGACCTGAGCCTAAGGCAGAGGCTCAATCCACTGAGCCACCCAGGCGCCCCTCCTCCAAGAACGTTTAAGAATAAGGGAAGCCAATCTACTCGAAGAGGTACACAAAATCTTAGCCCAGTTTGATCCATACGTGCAAAAGGAAACACTCCCACGTATGACTTCATCTTGGCTTTTTTTCAGCCAAAAAACATCTTTGGATTTTTCCCAACTTGGGACAAAGAACTTGTATCGCTCTTAGAGCCAGAAGGCTTAAGTAAGTTAAGTGTTTTGGATAAATAAATACAATTAATTATACCTCCTATCACCATACTAGACTCTTTCTTTTACTGCAAGGATCACAGTTCAAAACAAGTCAGGGGGCTTTGGGAGTGGCAAGCCAAGTGCAAACACTGAGCCATGCTTTTATGTGAACTTGGGCAAATCGCAGACTGCAAACTTACAATTGAGGAGGAGTCCTTAAAATGTAACCGTTCATTGGAGTATACATTTAGTTCATATATATGAACATAGAAAAAGGATATTTTTTCATTAGTTTTTCATGCCACTGTGATACAGGGCCAGAGGACCACCACTTAGACAATCCTGGATGGTCAGTGGTCAGGAGACCACAACGTAAGAAATCCTGTTCCAATGACAAATTGGCTTCATGCGTTTGTGGTCTTCCCTGCTCGAGTTTTATTTGGGGTCGGTCACTTTGTACTTACGAAAGGGTGCACAGAGCTTGGAGCAAATGTAGATGAAGCACGTTGACAGGTACAGCCACTCCTGCTCAGAAGTCACCAGGTCCTGCCAGAAGGAAGAGAATGCATCTGTATCTCTAGGATAAGGAGGGTTTTTACAGAGCTGGGTAGATACTAAATGTACCAAAGCTTCATCACCCAATCTGCAAAGGAAGCACTATTTTCTTACTCATGAAGGGTATCACCAAGCATTGTCAGTTTTATTTATAAACTTAAACATTATAAACTTAAACCGGCTATTAGAATAGGAAAGAAAAATCAAAAAGCCATGTAGAGGGAGATAGAAGCAAACACACCAAGCAAATAGACAAATGGAGTGACTGGGATTCTGTGCCACATTTAGATCTGTAGAGAGCCCAGATCCTAGTAATAAAAATTAGACATAAAATTGACATATTTCCCAGGAACTCGATACATGGGCTGGGTTGCCAAGTTCTGCTGTAATTTTACATACAGCAAAAACATCACTAGGAAAAGGCAAATGAGGCGTTTTGATCTATGAGCTCAAGCTTCCATGTCTAGGATATCCTGAATGTTCTCATTTGATTTGAGAAAAAAAAAAATTAAACTAAATCCAAGCCAACAGGAAATTTGCACTTTTTCATATCTGAGAGCCAAATGAGCTGCTGAAATACAAAGTAAGGGTTCAAAATGCGTTCACAGGAGTTTGATCACATGCAGACTTTGCAAGGGGGCTGAGCAGGGTGTGACGCGATCCTCGAGTCAACCATGTCAGAGGAACCGAGAAGAAAATATAAAGAACGGATTCCAGTTTTGGCACTTTGCAGTTCCATTTTGGCAAGTGCACTCGGGAGGCTGGAAGGAGCTCAGAACATGAGGTTGGAAAAAGAAATGCTTGGAGGCCCGCGAACAGCCCTCCGCCACCAGGGAACGCGCCCCACTCATCCTTCAGCGGCCTTTCCAGCAAGCTTTTAATTTCAGCAGGAACGCAGGGCACTGACGCAGTGCTTTTGAGTCTCAACTGGTCTCAGATTTTAAAATATTAAGCCAAATACTCAATTTAATAATGCAGAAGAATTTAATTTTGAGTCCTGACTGCAGATCAGTGTCAGAAGCATCTTGAACGAGGAGCGGAGGGGCGAGGAGGGGCGAGAGCTGTTGATGAGTTTCCAAGCCTTCTGAGGCTGGTCCAGACATCATTCCAGGGGGCGGGCCCCGGGGCTCTGGCTGCACTTCCCAGGGTCTACCTCCCAGCAGTGTTTTGGTTAATCAGGTAGCTCCTCGCCCTCCTTGGATCCGTACAGCGGCTTGTGCTGACTAGCACGGCTGGACTAGAAGATGCCCCATGAAATCTCTGCCTGCTCTGGCCTCAGGAGGGGGCAGGTACCGAAAACAGAGAAGGGCATCACAGGGGGGCAAGCAGAAACCCACTCCCACAGCGCCCAGGGGGAAATAATGTCCACAAAGTAAAAGCAGAAATTCCCCAATTCAGCGTGAGACAAAAGAAAGTTTTTTGAGGACCATATGCTGCAAGAGTTTTACATGATTATTTAATAGCAATTAACAGAATTTATCTCTTCATATCTAAAGAAGAGCTTTGGGGTTTAAAACCCTGAAAGGAACCAGTCTGCCCTTCCTGTGTCCATACTCAGGGTCCTGGCAGCCATGTGGCAGTGGGGTTGGGCTCCTGATCCATCACTGCCCTTTAGGTTGGACTAGGCAGCAGGTGCCAAAGCATGAGAAGCTGGTGACAAGCCATGTGGCTGTCTCTGGGTGGGCCTTTCACACGCATTGTCTTCCTCAAACCTCAAGCAACCTCAGCAGCGGAAGAAGAGACTCGGACCCCCAAACCTTCCCTGCATTCCTCTCTGTCCGTGCTCCCTTCCACGGCACCCCCCGGGGGACTCACGCTGGGACACATCGCCGCCCCCCGCCCACCCCGCTTCTCTCTCCTCCAGCCGCGCTGACCGGCTGCCGGGACTTAGAGCCCTGCCCCAGCTCAGACCCTCTGTTCTGGCTGCTCCCTCAGCTCCTGCCAGAGTTCCCTGTGGCCAACGCCTTCATGTCTTCCAGGTTTTTAGCCAAAAATTATCTCTTTGGTGAGTCCGTCCCTGGCCACTGCTCTTTTCTTCTGTCTCAACATTTCCTTTCTTCTGCCTGCGCTTTATTTTCTTCTTCCTGCCCTTTGCTATTTTCCCTAATAGACCATGTATCTTGCTCACTTATCTCTTTTTCTATATTCCCCACTCCAGGGGGAAGGCCAGGGGCTTGTCTATTTGATCCCTCCCATGGGCCAGAAGCCGTAACCACATCTGGGACACGGTGCCCCACCCCCATAAATAAATATCTGTGAGCTGAGTCCTTGAGGGGCCGGGAAAATGTACATGCATTTAGCCGTTGGGAGCTTCGTTTGCTGTCATGTCTTTCCTATCTGACTGTCCCCAGTTGAGCTGATCACAGTCTGTGGCCACTCCTGTCACCATCCTGGGACAGCAGCCCTGACGTCACCCTAAGACTGGAGCATAGCTCATCTCCCTCCCGGTCAGCGGAGGCGGCTCCCTGGACTTTTCACGTAGCCCTTCCTCCTGCCGTCCTTGCCATGCTTGCAGGGCCAACCGAGCTCCCGATGTAGAACACCTTGGCTTCTCCAATCCCTGCTTTACAACAGGCCCCGAACCTTGTCGGTCGCTCCTCTCCACTCCCTCTGGAAACCACCCTTCCCGTCACGGCGCCATGGCCACTGACGCCATTCCCAACCCACCTCCTTTCAGCAAAAGGAGCAGATGCGCAGGCCTCCCCTCGAAGGCTCTCCCTCCCAGCCCCGGTCCCTGGCAGTGGCTTGTCAGGGACGGACCGTGCAGCCGGATGCACGCAAGCTCAGGTTCTTCGTGGGAGGGCGCGGCAGCAAGAGAGGAAGATAAAGCTGGTCCGGGATAGCCACACCCTCAGCCTTCCTCATCCTGCTCTGGCCCAGGAGCCTGATGGCTGTGGCTGACACGGACGAGGCTTCCCTGTCCTTTAGATGCCAGTAGGTTTGGAAATCTGCAGCAGGATACTGTAGGGAAGAAGGGTGAAAGCCAAGCGCCTATTCCCCTGGCCAGTGTGGGAAGTCCTGTGAGACTGCTTTGGTCCCATGCCACGAGGAGGTGCTGCTCTCCAAGTGACCTGCTCCCTATGGACTATGGCTGGAGTCCCAATTCTGGGCCCTGCTCCTCCCCACGGCCCCTGGGGCTCACAGGTGGTGACCACCCGCTGCCCCTGACCTGGGGCTATCATGCACCTGACCTTCCCTTCCGTCCTCACCTGTGTCGCTTTCTCTAGAGACGTGGCCCCCTCAGCTTCTCCTGTGTGTGTGCCATGTGCTTTCTGCTGAAGGCAGACTCAGAGTCTCACACACACACACACTGATGACATAAGGATTGGGTAGCAAACACACACAGTTTGTACAACCTTCTCTGCAGGCCCAGGGAGTCCGAGCACCTTTCTCTTTTGGTGACCAATCAGCAGGGCATGTGAGGATATCAGGCAAGGTCAACAGGGCCACATTGCAAAAGGTAGGGCTGTGTCACCCTTGTAGCGGACATCAGGCTGCTAAGAACCTTCTAAACCATGGATGGACCGAGGAATGGCCCCGAAGCTTTGATCGCTGACTTGTCTTATGAGCAGAGCCCAGGAACCTTGCTGGGAGCCTGTGGCCAGACTGTGTGCATGGGAGCTCGCTCCGAGACACGTGAGCCAGCCATCACCTCGGATACCTCCACTAGCAGCAACAACAGTGCCTTTCCGGCGCTCGCCCTGTTCTCGCAAACGCCCTGTCAGAGGACACTCTGTTAGCGGGCCAGTGTCTGCACCCACGAAATCCCGCTTGTGTTCTGTCTCGAACCAAAACCTCTGTAGGCCAATATTCAGACACAATGATGGACCGGGGACAATATGTGCACCTTCCATCAAAACTGCAGGGCTATGTCCCTGCTATGCCGAGGTCTCCTAAAAACAGAGTAGAAGAATGAGCAGGCCGATCACAGAAAAAGAAAGGAAAACAGTCCACGAGCATATGTACACAGACTCAGGATAAGCGAAGTGGAAATCGGGACCAAACCAGAATACCACTCCTTGCCTCTGGGCTGTCAGCGTTAGCAGTGATGATCACATGATGTTCTGGAACCATGCTATCATTGTAGGTCGAAGTTAAAAAGCAAAAAAGTGAAATCGTTCCACGGAAGAGAAAATACACATAAATTCACAGACACTAATATTCTTTAATGAAACTTTGAGCTGTAATATCAGTATGAACTCATAATTCATCCACGAAGACTCCCTAGAGGTGAGGAGAGTCCAGTGACAAGGAGCACCTGCAGCATCTGCACCGTGATGCTCGCCTCCTACCGAAGCCAGGATCCCGTGGCTGATTCCAGCTCCGAGGTCGGGAGGCAGAGGGTGACACTGGGTCTCAACCCTTGCCAAGTAAGAAAGTATTCTGAGAGGGGCGTCTGGGAGGTGCAGTGGGGTAAGGACCTGGCTCTTAAGTTTCAGCTCAAGTCGTGATCTCAGGGTCATGAGATCGAGCCCTGGGATGGGCTCTGTGTTGAGTGTGGAGCCTACTTGAGATTCTCTCCTCCTTCTCTAAAGAAGGAAAGAGAGAGAGAGAGAGAGAGAGAGAGAGAGAGAGAGAGAGAGAGAGAAGGAAAGAAAAGGAGAAAAGAAAGAGAAGGAAGAGAAGACAGAAGGGAGAAAAGGAAGCAGTCAGAGAACAGCGGAGGCCGGAAGTATTCAGAGAACAGCGGAGGCCAGTCTCAAATGCACAGGAGCCAGCTTGGAAGGATGCTCACTGGCCACATTTGAGACAATGATTTGAGCATCAGGAAATGATTATAATATTTGTAACTGAATCGAAAAATGAATCAATGATTGTTTTTTACATCCTATGGGAGGCTGTGTGTGTGTGTGTGTGTGTGTGTGTGTGTGACTGAGAGACACACGGACAGACAGGGACAGAAGGAGAAATCATTTCTTTAGAAGAAACTCTAGCTTGTTGAGAAGGAGCAGATAGAATTTTAAAGACCTCTGTTCTGTGTACAGTCGGGTTCAATCAGCATTTTTGTTCTTTCTCTCACCTATTAGGCTTTCCAAACTCACCTATTAGGCTTTCAGTTTTCCCAACTCACCTATTAGGCTTTCCAAATTCTCCTGCTAGCCCCTGAGACCTGGATCCCCTGCACCAGGCCAACCCAGGAAGAGGCAGGGCAGTACCACACTGCCAGCCGAGAAGGCTCCAGGCCAGCCTGTCTGGTGGGAAGTGTGCCAGGAGGTACTCACCAGACATATAATTTGGTCCCTGTTTCTAGGAATTGTTCCTTAAAGGACACTGGCCTTTATATACAAAGATGCATATAAAATGAGGATTCGTTTACATTGTTGGTGAGAACACATATTAGACACTAGCCTGTAAAACCCAAGGATTACAGACCAAACACTTTAATTATAAAGGATGATGTCGCATTTTATAAAGGTAAAATACAAGAATAAATCATTCATGTTAAAAAAAAATCTCAATTTTTATTTCACAGGAGAAATAATTGATTCAAGCAAGATTTATCAATTGATGTTAAAACCATTAGGTGAGAAAGCAACCAAGTAGTGTCAGAATATCCCCCCACAGAACTTAGGAAGAAAAAGGCGTCTTTATTACAGAAAGGCATAGTGGTGGTTATCCTAAGCAGCATCAGTAAGGATAGGAGGTGATTATGTTCCTGTGAAATACAGCCGTATGATGTTCAACTCTTTTTGCCAACCACTGAACTTAAATCGAGTCTTTAGACCTAACCACAGCTTCCAGGAGATGCAGGGATAGACAAACATCCTAAACACTACCATAAAGAAGCCATCAAACGAAGTAAAAAGTGGGACTTTTGATTTACAGCGATGTGGACTTTTAAAAAATCAGTGCCATTAACAAAGAAAAGAGGAAGGGCGTAATCTAGATGAAAAGACACTAAGAAGTTATGACAACCAGAGTCATTCATGCCCCTGATGGGTTCCTATCTGAGAGAGGAAGCCATGAGACGTTTTGGGAAGAACTGGGGAATACCCATGGTCCAAACAGTGGGTGAAGGGAATTATCATTAATTTTTGTAGCTGGGATAACGGCTTCTTTCTGTAAGAGAATGTTCTTAGTTTGGAGACAAAATTAAAATGGTGTGCGACTGATTTACGGAAGCAATCGTGTCTGTACTCATTTTCAAAGGGTTCGGCTGGAACAATAGCAACCAACAGCTGGAGAAAAAGCAAACGTGGAAAATATTAATAATGATTGGGTTTACGTGGCAAGTGTTTGGGCAATCATTGGATTATCCCTTCCATTTTTCTCCATGTGTGAAAGATGTCCAAGCTAGCTTGGGAAGCATCAAGGAGCACCTCGTTATCTGATGGGGACTCCGAGGATAAATCACACAAACTGAGCATCGGAATGTCCGGGTGGAGGAGGCTGCCCATGTCACACTTCGCACAGATGAGAAATAGTTTCATAATGTTTAGTGACAAAGATGCTGGAATTGCTAATCTAGCCTGACTCATAGTGTGAGACGTTAGATCATTGGTTATTGATTCACACATAGATGGTAGACATGCCAGTAGGAGCCACCTCTGGACGGACTATGGTGCTTCCTAATAAACACACAGCGGACCACCCTGGCTCATGCATTCCTTATCAGCATATACAGTGTGAAATTGGGCATCTTACTTGGGTTTGCATGTAATCCTGGTATTAGAGTGTTTTAGACAAAATTACATGCACTGTCATATTCCAGCATGAATCTCCCTAGAGCATATCTTTGTTCTCTGTTCCAAACCATGGCTGACTCTTCCTTCCCTGCCTAAGAGAACAGCAACTATGGAGTACAGCATCATAGTCCCTCCCTGGACCTAAACCACCTTTCTGGACATCTTTCCTTTACTTCCTGTCTGTGCTCTGTGACCAGCTGCACTGGACCACCCGCCATTTCTTCAAATGCAACTTCTGCATTTGCATCCTTGCCCACTGACTCCCTTTGGATGCCGCCTCCTCTCCATCCTGTTGGAGGGCACACCTGGGAGTTAGGGCTCCATGGAATGGAATTGGTTTCACCACTGACTGGCGGTGTAAGGAAGTCACCCAATGCTCTGGACTTCAGTTCTCCTCTCTACATAATTAACTTACAGATAGTACCTACTTTACAAAGTGGTTGCAAGGATTAAAAGAAATAATCTCATGTGACTAAAACTGTGTTAATACATTTATGTAAGGTCTTAATTCATGGTATCTACTTAATATCTATTTATCAGTCATCTCTCTATCTACCTATCATCTAGCTCGCTGGCATCACATCACATCCACCAATCAGTATTTGATAAATGTCTATTGAATAGATGGATAGAAGAGTTAAAATAAATCAATATTCAGGGGTCCCAATTGTGTAGTGACATCAGACCAAAGCCAGAGGGCTATGATCTGAATCCATGATCCCCCCAAGATTGGCCTGGACTGATCCCCTAGGTCCTGTTTCTGGGGTCCTTTGGTAGGGTAGGGTGGAATGAAGTGCCATCAGAACATTCTTTGAGGGGCTTCTGAGATGCCCCAGAAACCAGAGGACTCTTGCAAGGAGAAAGCACATGCCTTGATCTCAACCAGCCCACATAGCAAGGAACCCACGTATTCATCCAGGTCCTAACCCTAATCTTGACCCAACATAGAAACAGAGAAAATTGTGATATAGAAATAGACCAACTTCTTCCAACTTCTGCAACTTCTGCAATAGAAATAGACCAACTTCTGATCTTGACTTTGGACCCAAGTTTAGATAATTTTAGAAAATTTTCTGAACTCATGGCATCCCCTTGCCTAGCCTCTCCTTACTCCCTTCAGGACACAGCTGCTCTGAGAACTTTGGTATCTCTGCCCTTAACCCTTCTACCCTTGCTGTCTGGCCCAGGCTAGAAATGAGTGATCCTTTTTGTACCCATCACGCCCTGTACTTCCCTCCAGCATTGCTCCGTTTGTGTTACTTGGAAATGTGGGACTTCTCCGCTACTCTGCTCCTTACAGCATGGGCTCCTTGAGCTGGGACGCTACGCATGGCCGTCTGCCCGGAGTTTAGCACAGAGCCTGGCGCATGACAGACAGTAAAGGACCATTAGTGGAATTGGCAACAGTTGGCAAGAGGCACATAGGAAATATCCCTGGATGGTGATGGTGGCGTTGATGATAAGCCCGTGTAGCTTGGCCAAGCTTAACTGGAGGCATCCAGACTGAAGTCATCTCGGGAAAAACAAAGCCAGAATGAACACCATGCACCTGGCCAGAAGTGGAAGAAGTGAGTATCACTTTGCCATCTCTCTGCAGGGCAGCCTGGGGGAGCTGGTGCCACCTCCATCACGGGAGCCCAACCACTGGCGGGCATTCACTCATGCGTCTGTGCTCCAAGAACATTGCCGCAATGTGGGGCCACTTCAGAGCCATTTGCACACAGATTACATGCAAGATGCCATATTCCAAGAGAGCTGGGAGCAAGTCCACAGCTTAATACAAAAGCAATGTGCTCCCTTTTGTTCTGCTTTTTCCTCTCTGTAAAACTTACTGCTCCTCAAATCAGACATGTATGAAACTCTGGGGCCTAGGAAACTTAGGGAACATAAAGTCTGCAGAAAATTGTTGAAACAGGAATGCCAGTGAGTTTTCCAGCAGATTCTCCATGTTCGTGGCACTCTGTGCTATGGGAGTCTATCTGGAGCAAGTTCCAGGAATGAATTCCAAAGTGAATTCATTCCAAAGGAATCCTAAGTGAAGAGGGACATAGACCTTCAAAGTCCCCACTTCACTCCCAGGGGCAAGAACAGGAAAGGGGAACAAAAGCAAATAAAGGAAACTCAAATCAGAGTCAACCTGGGGACTCAGCTCTGTCCCAGGAACCAGGCGGCCGACCGCATGCAGTGTGAGCTGGCTGTGGGCTAAGTTACCACCAGGAACCGTTTTCTGGCCAAGGGCATGAGCTTCTGTGGCCTCTGAACGTGGGTTCTAGCATGCGTAAGGATTGCCTGAGCTCTTATTAAGATGGAAGTTTCCTGGGCCCAAACCCAGAGCCTCCACTTCAACAGCCTGGGGTGGGTCTCCAGAATCTTCATCCCAGAAGTTCAGGTGGGAATGTTGGAAAATGCCCTCTTGGGCCTCAAGAACCGGAGACACAGGAGGCTGTTCTGGTCCAGAGGCCATCTCTGTCCTTCCAGATCTGCACGCGGCCTTTCTCAGGAGCTCGGAAACTGCAGCACCCACCTCCTCTCACCTTGCGATGAACCCAGCCAGGGATAAGGTGAGCCTGGAATGCAGCGGAGGGCTCCGCGCCCCCACACCGCTCTCTGAACCGCCTACTAACATTGGCACTTGCCTAGCTTAGGTTCTGAGCTCCAGCTACAACACCTGTTACCCTGCCTCACTGGGTCTCATGCATGTCCCCAGGGGGCTACACACCCCTTGAGGACAGGAGCTGTGCGCCCCTCATGTGTGTGAGCCCCCTGGTGCATGGCACACAGCAGAGCATGCCCCAAACCCTGACAGGTCTGGTGAATTGACGCTAGTCAACGCTCACTTTCATCACTGACTAATGATGGACCACACAGGATTTCTTGAGTGAGCTCCCGCATCCACTGTGGCCAAGGGTGGCCTTGCAGTGACTGCTCTGGAATGTCAGGAACAGGAGAAAAAGCTGTTATGCCTGACACTTTGCTCTTCGGTCACAAATCTTGGAGAGAGACCAGGTGTCATGGGATTCGCCCTCTTGTCTGAAGGGAAGATTAATTCAGTGTCCTCGAATGACCAAACAGTGTTTTATACTTACTGTCTTTTAATCAGTGAATCCAATAAATACTCCATATGAAGAGATTTATAACATCTCATGACCGCCGTGGGTCCAGCTCAGACCAGCATTCTCTCCTGAAGAGGACCAAGGCATTGCAGCGCGTGGAAGCTGAGACGTGGCTCCTATGAATGATACCTCATCAGATTTTAAGTGGAAAATGTCAATCACGTTAAAAACTTCAACATACTTTGCATAATATGTTCACCATCAGGGTGCTACCAGTGAGGCTAAGTAGCACATGAAAAAGAATATTTGATTTATACCACAGTTCGACATTTATTAAAACTTCCAAAAATTCTGTGAGGTGAGGATTAGCAACTTGTTTAACAAATGATGTGCCTCCGACTCAGTCACCTTGGGTCGTTTTCTGAACTCCCAGCTCTGACTCACTTGCTGTCCTGAAAACTCACAGACATGCCGTCCAGAGTTCACTGCCTTGTGGCCATTTCCTAACCATGGCGTCCTGGAATGTCAAAGTTGGAAGGAGACCCATAAATTATGCTTTACAAATATCTAGTGGAAAAAAATTAAACTGCACAATAGGGTACAAGAGGGAAAGATAGTCTCCCCCTTCCCCAGCTGTGAAACGTCACTGTCAGATATGTCCCTCGCTACTTTCTCGTGTATCCGTCAAGCAGGTGCAAACATACTTGTGTGTGTGCACACATATAGATCTTACTTATTTACACAAGTGGAATATATTATGCGTAGTGTAGTGAACTCTCTACTTTCAACTGAAGACACAACTTGGAGATAATGCTCTCTATCAAGGAGTATAGCTATAAATATGCATTTTTTTGTATTTTAGTTTATGGATATAAGAAAAATTATTTAATGAGTACCCTACTACTGGGCAACTATTTTTTCTTCCCTTTTGTTATATTAAAATGAATATTCTTATACTTTTTTTCCCCTTTTTTAAGTAAAGTTGACCTACAATGCTACATTAGTTTCAAGTGTACAACCCAGTGATTCAACATGTTTCAGAGTGCCTAATAATTCCTGGGCAAAAGGAATGTAGATAATTACCAATTGTCTTTAAAGAGGAAGCAAAAATGTATACCTCCATTAAAATTAAGTGTACATGGGGCACTGGGGTGGCTCAGTGGGCTAAGCCTGGACCTTTGGCTCAGGTCATGGTCTCAGGGTCCTGGGATATAGCCCTGCTTCAGGCTCCCTGGTCAGCAGGGAACTTGCTTCCCCCTCTCTCTCTGCCTGCCTCTCTGCCTACTTGTGATCTCTCTCTCTCTCTCTCCCTCTGTCAAGTAAATAAATAAATAATCTTTAAAAAATAATACCAAAAGCTTTAAAAATTTAAAAAAAATTAAGTGTACAAAATGCCTATTTTTTCAGTCAACTATACCAACACAAAGTATTAAGATTATAAAATGTTTTACCAATATGATAAAATAATATCTCATTTTAATTTTAATTTCTAATATAGTAAAGGTAAGCTTATTGTCAGAAGTTTAAAAGCCATTTGTGTTTCTTTGCCCATAAAATATTAATTCAAATCTTTTGCCCAATTATATGGTAGTCTGACTTTTTCTAATTGACATGCAAGAGCTCTTTACATATCAATAGAGGAAGATCTATATATTTACAATTTGTTCAATAAAACTTTTTTTTATTTTTTGGTCCTGAATCTATTACTTGTGTTTTTATTTTGGAAAAATTTTTATATCAAATCCAGTAGTTTGTATAGGGACACCTGGGTGGCTCAGTCTTTTACACATCTGTCTTTGGCTCGGGTCATGATCCCAAGGTCCTGAGATCTAGTCCCTCACCAGGTTTCCTGCTCAGTGGGCAGTCTGTTTCTCTCTCACCCTCCTGCTACTCTTGCCTGTGCTCACACTTTCTCAAATAAATAAATAAAATCTTTCAAAAGAGTTTGTATAATTTTTGTTGTTGCTGTTGTTCAATTTTGTTATGTGAATTTTGTTTCCTGCTTATTAAATTCTTTCCCACTCTGAAATTATGTAAATGAAATTCTTCATTGTTTTATTCTAGTCTTTTTAATTTGATATTACAACTTTAAATTTGTAATCCATTTGAAATTTACACTTATATAACGCAAATGAACTGAGGGGTCAGACTGATTTTTTTTTTTTTTTTTTGTCTAATGGTTAGTTGTATGGCAACAAAATTTTTTATTCATTCTTACATATTCCATGACTTTCCCTCTGACTTTGTATGCTACATTTATCATATACTGAATTAATATATGTATTACAATCGATTTTATTCTGTTTCTCTCCATTGTTTTTTTTTCTTTAAAGATTTTATTTATTTATTTGACAGAGAGAGATCACAAGTAGGCAGGAGGCAGGCAGAGAGGAAGGGAATCAGACTCCCTGCTGAGCAGAGAGCCCAATGCCAGGCTCAATCCCATGACCCTGAGATTATGTCCTGAGTTGAAGGCAGAGACTTAACCCACTGAGCCACCCAGATGCTCACTTTTATTTGTTTTTATACCAAGTACAAAATCACTTAATTTACCTTAACTTCATAGTACTATACAATTGGATATATTTTTTTCATCTCATTTATTTGTCATCTTCAGATTTTTCTATGTATACGAGAACAATATGTTTATGAAATTAAGAATTTGATAAAGTAACAAATTCTATTGGAGTTTTTATTGAAATTGTATTTTGTCTATATTGCCAAAGTATCTATTCTTTTTTTTAAAATATTTAATTTATTTATTTGACAGACAAAGATCACAAGCAAGCAGAGAGAGAGGAGAAAGCAGGCTCCCTGCTGAGCAGAGAGCCTGATGCAGGGCTCGATCCCAAGACCCTGGGATCATGATCTGAGCCGAAGGCAGAGGCTTTAACCCACTGAGCCACCCAGGTACCCGTACCTATTCATTCTAACCACAAAGCATAATTTTCTTTTAAATCTTTCAGCAGACATATGTTTTCTTCATATATTCTTTATAGTTTGATTTATTCTTAATTATTTGGTCATTGGCAAAATTATAAATAAACATATATAATATATATTATACACATTATAAACAAACATATATTTTATATATGTATATATATATATATATAGAGAGAGAGAGAGAGAGAGAAAGCCAAACCCAAGAGGTATCACTAATAATGACTAAAGGTGTGCTGACAGAATTAGCAGGATCTGTCAGTACTTAAAGTACCTGCCAAACAAAACTCAACAACCATAAAGGCAATTAACAATACTCCTCACACAATATCATATATAATGTTTAGCATATAATCAAAAAGTATGAAGAAAAACATGAAAAATATGTCCATAATCAAAGGGAAAACAGTCAATAAAGGTTCAGCATGTTGAAGAATTTAAAGCAAAGAGGTCATTAAGAGATAGTAGAGGAGGAATCTTAGCAGAGAAGTGAGAATGATAAATAAATATATCAAAGGTAAATTCTGAAACAGAAGAATTAAATATCTGAAATGAAAAGGTCATTCCTACAGGCCTCCTGTCAGGTTAGACAGTGGAGAAGAAAGTGACATAAAATGGAAGACAGACCAATAGAAATTTTACAACCTGAAAAACATAGAGAAGAAAGATTAATAAAATAATAATAAGCAGAACCTTAGTGCCCTGAGGGAGAATAACAATTAATGGAATAAGTATACAACTGAATTCCCCGGAGAGTGGAGACAAACTAAGTCAGGGGAAGACATTGGGGAAATAACAGCTGAACTATTTTTAAGCTCAATGGAAAGCATTAATCTACAGATTTAAGAAACATGACCTCCCCTAGCAGGGAAAATGAAACACACACACACACACACACACACACCTGGGCACATCAGAGTAAAGTTGTTAAAAACCAAAATTAAAAAGAAAAATTTTGAAAGCAACCACATGAAAGAAGAGAGTACATTAAACCCATAGAGAAAAATAGATAATGATGATGGACTTCTCAACAGAAAAAAAAAAGAAAAGGGGGAAAAAAAACAAAAGAAAATGAAGGCCACAGGATAAAGGGATGACATTTTTGAAGTGATGAAAATAAAAACTGTTAATCCCCTATTTTATACCCATTGCAAGTATCTTTGAAGATGAGGATGAAAAGGGGCGCCTGGGTGGCTCAGTTGGTTGAGCATCCAGCTTTTGGTTTTGGCTTGGGTCATAATTTGGGGGCTCTGGTATCAAGCCCTGGGTCAGGCTTTGGGCTCCGCATGGAGTCTGCTTGGTCCCTCCCTCCCCCATCTCATGTTCTCTCTCTCTCTCTCTCTCTCAAATAACTAAATAAATAGTTAAAATCCTCAGGAAAAAAATAACATGAGGATGCAAACAAGACTTTTTCCTTGAAATAGGAGTGCAGGAAGCGTGTTGGCCTGGTTCACAATCAGAAATAAAAAGGAGGCTCTTCCTGAAGAATAAGGAGAGAACATCAAAAGTTGGGAATACTGAAAGGAATGAAGAGTACTATAAATGTAAATATGACACAATAAAATAAAAATAAGTTGCAAATATATGGGTAAACATGAAAAACTATTTTTCCTTTATTTGTTTATTCTCACTTAAACATTATGAGATTGTTAGCATATGTAAAATATACAACAAAAATTGTATAGAATAGAGGAAATTTAAATGGAGTGATACTTGAAGGTACTTATATTGAAATTCATAAAATGCTACATGGAACAACTATAGAATAGAAATTATTTTAAATTCCCATGAAATATTCACCAATGGAAACAAATGCAGGACCATAATAATAAAATCCCAGTACATTTTTTAAAGTTTGAAGATCTTATATTGTATATTCTTTGACTAAATTGGAGCATAATTCGAAACATATAACAATAAGATATTTATTTAAAACCCCCAAAACTTATTTTTTTATTATTTTTTAAAAGATTTTTATTTATTTATTTGACAGAGAAATCACAAGTAGGCAGAGAGATGGGCAGAGAGAGAGGGGAAACAGGCTCCCTGCCTAGCAGAGATCCTGACGTGGGACTCAATCCCAGCACCCTGAGATCATAACCTGAGCCAAAGAAAGAGAATCAACCCACTGAACCACCCAGGTGTCCTTTTTTTTTTTTTAAACCCAAATACGTTAAATAACACACCTTTCAATAAGACATTGTTAGAAGAAAGAATCATGACAAAATATTTTGAATGAAATTATAATGAAAACAAACATCAAAACTAGTGAGATACAGAAAAAGCAGCATATAGTATATAATTTGTGGGGGAGTTTGTATATATTACCAAAAATCAGTATAAAATCAATGATATTTCCTTCTTAAGAATCTAGGAAATGAAGAGCAAGTCAAACAAAACTACCTATAGAAATAAAAGTAAAATTCTGGTGTATGATTAAGATAATAAAAAACATAAAAAAATTAACATGGATAAATTTAGTTTGTTGGAAATATAAATTAAATCAATAAACCCTGAGCAAGACTCAGAAAGAGGAAAAATAGAAAAAAAAAATAGAAAATATTTACCAACCTCAAGAATGAGAGAAAAGATGTTATAAATTAATGACTCAAGCCACAGCTATTAAAAGAATAGTATATGGTAGTTGTGAACAACTTTCTGCCAATAAATTGTACAAATCAGAAGCAATGGAAAAATTCCCTTAAAAACATAACTGAGCAAAACTGACTCAAGAAATTTTAGAAGTCTGACTGATTAAAGCAATTAGACTTCTTACAAAAAACGACCCCCCCCCATCACCACCACCCTGTGGCAGGTCCTGCCCCTAATACGTAAGAGTGAGATGAGCCCAGATGTGCACAAACGCCCTCAGAAAACAGAGCAAGTGGGGTCACTCCTTAACTCATTTTCTCATAACTCTGATACCAAAAAACAAAAGAGGTGTTATAAAAAAATGTAAAAATTAACATTTTTCAGAAACATACACATAAATATAGTTAATAAAACATTAAGAAATCCAATTCAGCAACATATAAGAGGGATAATATAGTACTATGTCCTAAGCGAGTGAGATTTATCCCAAGAATGCAGTTCGTTTGTCACTTGAAAATACATTGATATGGTTCACCACATTAACAAAATAATCAAAAGATGCAAAAGAAAGCATGGTTTGAAATTCAACACAAATTAATGATAAGACAAAATCACTACGTCAAACCATAAATTGAAAGGAATATGTTCATTTTGATAAAGGGCAATAAAATATCTACATCTATTATCACACTTAATGATAAATTGTTGAATAATTTCCCTATAAGATTATTATAAGGTAATCATCTGTTCTTATCACTTCAAGTCAATAGAGCAATAAAGCAAGAAAAATTCATAAAATTTGGAAAGGAAAGAATAAAGTCTTTTTTTTTTTTTTTTTTTTTTTTTTGCAGTTATCATGAACATGCATGTAGAAAATCCTAAGAAGGCTACAAAGCCATTGTTGAGATAGCAAGTGAATTGAGCAGGATCACAGGATAAGTTCAACACAAGCCATCTGTCTACGGCTACATATATAAAGCCACATGCAAATGGAAACAGTTTAAGAAATGGTACCATCCACATTAGCATCAAAAACCATTACATATTTAAGAATAAATTCAATAAAACCTATGCTAGATCTGAGTACTAAAAACTGTAAAAATAATTTCTGAAAGTGGCACCTGGATGGCTCAGTTGGTTAAGTACCTGACTCCTAATTTTGGCTCAGGTCATGATCTCAAGGTCATGAGATTTTGCATCGGGCTCAGCAGGGAGCCTGCTTAAGATTCTTCCTCTCTCTCTCTCTCTGTCCCTTCCCCCACTCACACGCATGCTCCCTCTCTGTCAAATCAATAAATAAATCTTTAAAAATTTTTCTGAAAGAATTTAAAGACCAAATAAATGGAAAGATAAAGTTTAGGGATTAGAAATCTCAAAATTACCAAGATGTCAATGTCCCCGCAAGTTGGTCTATAGTTTCAATGCAAACCCAATCAAAATCTTAGCAAACATTTTTATAAATATTAACAAGCTGATTCTAAAATGGATGCAGTAATCTCAAGACTCTAAGATATCCAAGACAAATTTTTAAAGATTGATTGATTGATTGATTGATTGATTTCAGGGGTGGGGGAGGAAGCGGAAGGAGGGTAGAGGGAGAGCAGGAGAGAGAATCTCAAGCAGACTACCCCCTGAGCACGGAGCCTGACATGGGGCTCAATCTCATGTCCCTGAGATCATGACCTGAGTTGAAATCAAGAGTCAGACACTAAATCCACAGAGCTACCCAGGAAGGAACCCCTCGCCAAAACAATCTTAAAGACAAATAAAGTTGGAGAATTTTCACTACCCAATTTTAAGGCTTGCTATAAGCTGTAGCTTCCAAGGCACTGTGGTTTTGACATATGGATAAAGAAATAGGTCAATGTAGCAGAATCAGCCCAAAAGTAGCCCCAGAGGTATATGCTTCTATGAATTTGGTGAAGGTCCAGGGTAATTGAATGGGGAAAGCCTGTTCTTTAGATCCGATAGGTTAGAACAATTAGATAAACAACCAAATTCCTTTCTCCAACTTTATTATCTTTATTTTAAAGATAATTTATTATCTTTATTATCTTTATTTATTTATTTATTTCATTTATTATCTTTATTTTAAAACTAAAAATCTGCAGTATGTATGGACACAGAAGGGAATGTATTAGTTACATTTTTTATAATAAATGATAGTTCTACTGTCGACGTTTATAATAGGGTCAAAAATCGTAATATTAGGAGCCTCCCAACTGAAAAGCGTGCAAAGATTTCACGTGTAAAAGGGCAGGTGTTTCCTAATACTGATCAATCTCAGAACTTGCTTTCTTTCTTTTTTTTTCTTCAACAGGACACTTAACATCTCAGGAAGTCAGTAACACACACACCCACGGGCTTGCACACACAAACACACACACACACAAACACGCACGCTCGCACACAGCCAGGTACACATAAATCCAACACCATCCCCAGAGTTTCAGGTGAAGGGACCAGGGTCTCACAGGTAAGTGACGCCTGCGGCGCTTTGGAGAGGCACCAGCCCGAGGCCCGTCTGCTCCAGGCCAATGTGGCTCTGGCTCCGTCAGGTCCGTGGTGAGGAGAGTGGTGTTTTGCTTGCAAAGAATGCTCTCTGCCTATGACACTTCCACTGCCCTAAGAATTTTCACTGAGTCTGAGAAGAAACACAAAATACGATCCTGTGTTCCTCTGGAATTGTTGCCGTATTTTCCCCTTACAAGGGATTCATTTCAAAACCTACAATTAAAGTGGGGAAAAGGGGTGTTGCTGTTGTTGACATAAATATCACATGTCCGGGTACACAACAAATGATGAAAAGAGGCTTATCCCGTGCAGACCCGGGTGGCGGCGAGCGTGTGGTCAGAAATGCTGGCCAATATTCGAAGACTCTACAACGTGCCCTGAATCTGTGAATCTCGGCCTCAGAACGCAGTCCTGTCCCCCACCTCAACCTCTGCCCAGACCCCCCCTCCCATTGGCCCGGGCTGGAATTTAACTCTTCTTGTGGAAACTCCCTCACAGCAAAATGTACATGCTCTGTGATTTTGGAAAATCTCCTTCTGTTGTGTGAACCGATTGTTTGAAAACAAATGAACCCCAAACCCATCAGATCAGGCCCATTTCCTCTCCCTGCTGCCTGATCCCAAAAGTCAAAGATGGGGGGAGTTCTCCCATGCGGACTTGACAGTCCAAGTTAGAGAAGGGAAAGCGGTGTGGGAAAATGGCTTGGTTGTACTCAGGGCTTGGAGAAGACCCAATGGCAGAGCGTCCCCTGGGGCGTGGGCTGGAAATGTGATGAATGAGCTGGCCAAGGAGCCCTGCCTCCTCCCCAGCACATGTTTTTCTACTTTCTTCCTAATATATAGCTGGATTATTGCTAAGGCGTGAACAGTTCTGGAACTCCTCCCCATCCCTGAAGACTCAGCCAGCCCACCCCATGTTTTACTTGAAACATAAACTACTTGGAAAGACAAAGCCTGCACGATTGTTACAAGGGCACCGAGCATTAACAATAAAGGTTCACCTGTGCCTCATCTGGAGCTTTCCAAACGGCAACGAGGTTCCCATCTCTCGGGGGAGAAAACGGGGAGCCCCGCGATGCTTTACGGGCGAGCGACAGATCACGAACGTGTACGTTTGCACTTAGAACCGTATCGAGATTTCTTTAAAAAATTGTTTCCTGGAAAAGCACATCTGCCAAAAACCTTCCCATCCATTATATAAATGTGGAAAATGTCATCAGTGTTGCTGAGTTCTGAATAACGATGGCATCAAAATAGGGATTTTAATGCTGCTTTGAATTTTTAGAAGTTTTCTGAGCCTTTTTATGGGCCAGTTAAGATTTTTTTATATTTTTTATTTTTAACTCTGAGACAAAGAGTTGTGTTTGTCCGAAGTTTAATGAAGCCAGAAGCCCAGAAACTGTTGTGATCTGCGTAAGGTTCACCCTGGCCCGGGCTAGAAGGGCTCTGGGAGACGCGGGGTCATCCAAATATTAGGTTTCTGCTGTTGTGATGCAAATCGTAAAACAGCTCATGTTCGGAACTTCTCTCAAGCAATGAAGTGTCCTATCTGAAGGGCAGAGCTGTTTCTGAGGTTGAAGTTTTTTCAAACGCAGCGGGCCAAGGGAAGGGGGCCAGCGCAGAGAGGCATGGTCAGCCGTTGGCTCTGGCTATGTCCCATAGAGCTGGGCGTGCAGCATGAGGCTGGCCTTCTGAACCCCAGCATCAGCGACAGTGACAGTGGAAGCCCACAGCACACGCCAGAAGCCTCAAGAAGGGACACAATCAATCAGGGAAAGCCAGCCCTACACGAGTGCTCCCTGTAAACATTCAGGGGGGTTAGCCCAGAGTTCACTCGTGCACAGCCAAGCGTATCTGACCTCGTAGGCAGCCTCACGTTCCGCTTGGCCCTGCCACCCCCTTCTCGCGCCGCGTTCCTCCCCAGGAATCCGGGCCACTCATTTGATATTGGTTTGGGGCTTCTGCCTGAGGAGCCTCATGGGTTTCGCTGAGGTGAGCTGTCCTGGGGGACAGAAAGGCAGCTCGTGGAAGATGCTTTTTGTCCTTCAGGCTTTGTTCTCTTGCGAGGCCCAGCCTCCGGGCGGGAAAAGAGAAAAGCCGGGATGTCGAGCTCAAGTGGGAGGGAGAGAAATGGCGGAAACAAAAGGAAAAGGAAATCAAGAATCCAAATGACGGCAAACCTGCCTTTCAAGCGTATCGAACTTGTTCCTGCCCCACCCCGCCCCGTCAATTCTATGAATGCTAATCCCACTGGTAATTAATTTCTCTTTAGCAATAGTGGTGGATACATTTTATTCAAACTTCAGGTGGATAATCTTAAACTTCCCCATGGATACAGCAAAACATATAGACAAAAACTCAAAAAAGTCATCCCGGGAATGAATCTGTGTCCCGTGGAGCATAGAAGGGGTGCGTCCCCCAGTAGACTCCTTGCCTGGCTGTGGGCTCCTGGTCAACGGTTCAGTGCCTCAGTTTCCTCAACCAGGATGATGGCAACACTGCTTTCTACCTCCTTGTAAGCTGGGGAGTTAAAAGGGCCAGTACCCAAGAAGCCTGTGGAACAGTGTTTGGTGTCAGTGTTCCTTCTGTTGGGGTGGTTTGCTCAAATCCTCTGCCGGGCTGCACGCAAGGTGGTGCACAGAGCCGGTGTCCGTGAGCCTGTTGAAAGCGTGGGACCAGAGCACCTCTTCGCAACCACAGCTCTGATCCAAGGAGGGCATTTCTGCCTGCTTTCTTTTCCACTTGCAAATGATACCATTTGCCAAGCCCCATTTCTTTCCTAGGGAGTGAAGCCCCCATAATGACCAGGCCAGGGCGGGTGGACAGTGGGGAGAGAGGAACATCCATGGCCTGCCTCCCACCAGCCAGCCCGTTGTGTAAAGCCTGCGGTCGGCTCGCAGAGGAGCAGCTCACAGCTCCGTTGTGTAGCCAGTGAGGATCCTTGAGATTATCCAAGGACACTCCCAGACAAATGTCTCAGTGTGTCGCCCCGACCGAGACAGGGGAAGGACGGCAGACAGTGAGAGGCGGGTGCACGGGTGGTGCTCTGGACCAGGTCTGGGTCTAGATTTGGGGGCTTACTCGCTGCTAAAAATACAAACAATTGCTCAGAACCTGCTCAGAACCTGGATCTTGGATAGATGAGAGAAACTCTCGCTTCTAAACAGAGAAGGACCCTCTGATGCCAGGGATGATGCCTGGCTCACAAACTGCATGGAGGGCATTGTCCCTGTGTCCCCTCGGAGCTTCACCTGGGTGGGACACATCCACTCATGGCCTTCGATTCACTGCAACGCTTCAACAACCCCTGACTCTTTTTCTCAGGGCACCAGGTCAAAAGGCCTTTGGGTTTCAAGTGCTCTTATTCTCGCAGCCTGGAACACTCCAAACCCTTGAGGAGGGAGAGGAAGCACCAGAGAAAACATTTGCCTAACAGTGTTTTAAAAAAATCCTTCTCCAGAAATAAAATGGAGATCCCAGGTCCCTACAGCGATAAAGTACAGCCCCAAACCCCCTTTTAAAAAATGTAATGTTTCCCCTTCTCCCCGAAAATGTTTATCTTATCTGTTTTTAAGACTTAAAAAGGCAAACAACGCAGTAATTATCTTTAGGAAAATGGGAAGTAGTAAGAGCCAGAGAGAATGAGTCATACTTCTGTTTTCTTTTCTTCCTACCATAACTGTTTCTTTTGGAAGACATCTGAATCGTGGTTATTAATTTATCTTTATGCGATTTCCAGCTGCTGATCACGTGTTAAACCATATAATAAGGGGAACGAGAGAGGAGCCTGGGGAGCAGGGCTTTTCTCAACGCGAAAAGCAGGTTTTTAAAATCACAAATCCTGGCACCCACGTCCCTTGGCAATCACTGCCCTTTCTCCAGGAGGCGCCTAACCCAACAAGTGATGAAGGGTAATCAGCTGGAAAATGGAATCTGTCCCTCCATGACGAAAGGACCTGGAAAGTTGGATACGTGGGGTCAGCTCGGAAGCTGCATGTGGCTAAGGAGAGGACCCCACAACTGGATGCTTCTTGGGGGGACCGGCTCGCTTGGTTGACACGCAGCTATATATGCGCACCTACTGTGTGTTCAGCCCGAGTTGAGAAGTGAGGATAACACAAAGACACATGTAGCCAGGACTCAGGAAACCCCCTCAAGTTCTTGGTAATCAGGAAAGGTGCGCATCACCTGCGTGGGCAAGAGCTGAGTCTGGAGACACAAACCCCACACTTCTCCTCTTGCGCCCACTTCCCACATGAGCTGCCTCAGAACCTCACTTGATAAAACCAAATCGCAGAGAGCCTCTCAGTCAGGTGGGAATAATAACGCCCGCCTCTCCGGGGAAGAGGGCGAGGTGTGCGGATATCCCGGTGTGCGGTCCCCACGCTGTCTATACAGGGAAAAGCAGGCCACCCCACAGAGGTCAAGGAAACTAGGGAAACTGAGAGGCAGTTTCTAAATACAGAGAAGGGGAATGCTGAGGAAACCTGCAGGGGTGGCGAGGCTGACTTTGGGGCTGCAGCTATGGAAGGGAGGAAGACTATGCCAAGTGGGGAAGAGCGTTCACGAGGGCACAGGGACAGAAAGGACATTGATGGTGTGCGTACCCACGGAGCTCAGGAAGGACGCCCAAGTGAAGAAAGTGTGTGGCAGCCAGCTGAGGACGAAGGTAAGGGAACCTTCACTCCACATGGTGGATGTTGGGTTGCTAAGGAACAGAGACTCTGGTTTCTTGCCTTTAATTTTTTTAATGACTTACAGTTTAGCTTTTTTTTTTTTTTTTTCCCCAAGAGAGCCACCATTTTTATGCAGGATGATGTGGCGATAACCTGAGGCCCACAACACAAACATTACTCTAAGATAAGTAATTTAAAAATACACAAAGACTTTTTTCTAGTGTCATTTTGTTGTTCTTGTTGTTTGTTTATTTCTATTTTGTTTTGTTTTGCTGTTTTGAGAACATCTTGGTAAGGTTAACATATTTCAAGAATATAATATACCTTCTTTTCTGAACCCCCCAAAAACTCTATGGTTAAGTTTTTAAGAATGAGCATTTGTCCCCCAACAAGCTCCAAAAGAAAAAAGAACAAAAAACTGGCTCATACTGTCTAAAAAAATCGCTGTGCGATGTTTCATTTGGAAACATACCCACACTGGATTGCTAACACAGTCACTGAAATAAAATAAAGGTTAGCAGATTCGCTGGCAAACAAAGTCTGAACTCAAGGCTTGGGTAAGCTAAGCTGATATTTTAATTACCCTTTTACTTTTGCAAGTACTTTCTCAACTAAACTGAATTTGAGTATTTAGAATTTGCTTTTGAGGGCTGAATTTGACCTTTTGCTCTTTGCATATATTTAATATATGCCTTTCTAGCTTAATGTAGAAAAAGCTACTCCAGAGGCTTCAATTTTGTTACAATGTAATAGAAAATATATGTATCTACGTAAGGTCAATAGCTCCATAAGGATGCCTGGGTGGCTCAGTTGGTTAAGCGTCTGCCTTTGACTCAGATCACAACCCCAGGGTCCTGGTATCGAGTCCCATATGGGGCTCCCCGCTCAGTGGGGAGTCAGCTTCTCCCTCTGCCTCCCCACTCATTCTCTCTCTCTCACACACACACACAAATAAATAAAATCCTTAAAATATAGCTCCGTAATTCTACCTTCAAAATTAATAACAATAGGGAAAAAATTAGACAGTCATCTGAAGGTAAGATTGCTAGTAAAGAATAACCAATGAGGTAATCCAAGTGACTTCTGTCTTCAAAGTTTGTGTGTCCATTTTCCTCATAAAAGGAAATCTTATTTTTAAATTTTAATAGGAAATTTTTCTACATTCAAATGCATTAGCTTTTCATTTTTTTGTGCCCATTATCATATTTATTCTCATATAAATGGATGAGAACCATCATATTTGTGCGAAGGCTATTTTATGGAAAATCAGAACTCTGAATTTAAACTTGAGTTTTAATAAGCATTGATTTTTAGTTGAATTCAATTAGCCAACATATAGTACATCATTAGTTTTAGACATAGTGTTCATGATGCATCGGTTGCTTATAACACTCAGTGCTCATCGAGTCGCAGGCCCTCCTTAATGCCGGCCACCCAGTTACCCCGCCCTCCCCCCCCACCTCCCCTTTTGAGACCCTCAGTTGGTTTCGCAGAGTTCAGAGTCTCTCACGGTTTGCCTCTCTGATTTCTTCCCATTCAGTTTTTTCCCTCTCTTTCCCCATGATCCTCTCTGCTCTTTCTTATATTCCACGTATGAGTGAAACCGTATGAGGATGGTCCTTCTCTGACTGACTGCTTTCACTCGGCCTAATGGCTTCCAGTTTCACCCACGTCGATGCAGATGGTAAATAGTCATCTTTTCCGTTGGCTGAGTAATAGTCCGTCGTATCTACAAAGCTCATCTTTTCCATCCCTTCATCTGTTGAAGGACATCTCGGCTCCTTCCACAGTTTGGCGACTGTGGCCATTGCTGCTATGAACATTGGCGTGCACGTGCCCCTTCTTTTCACTACATCTGTATCTTTGGGGTAAATACCCAGTAGTGCAATTGCTGGGTCTTAGGGTAGCTCTATTTTTAACTTCTTGAGGACCCTCCACACTGTTTTCCAGAGGGTCTTCACCAGCTTCCATTCCCACCAACAGTGTAAGAGGGTTCTCCTTTCTCTGCATCCTCGCCAACATTTGTTGTTTCCTGACTTGTTAATTTTAGCCATTCTAACTGGTGGAGGTGGTATCTCACTGCGGTTTTGACTTATATTTCCCTGATGGCAAGCAATGTGGAGCATTTTTCATGTGTCTGTTGGCCATTTGGATGTCTTCTTTGGAAGTAAAATTTAATACAAGGACACTCAACAGTTGAGTAGACACAACATGGAAAACCAGCCATCTTGGTTTGCACTAACTGATGTCACAAAGCTTCTGAGTTTAACATGGTGCCAAGAAGAGAGGAAGGACTATCTCTCTATTTGCCCAGAGAGGCAGACTCTTTCTTCCCTTTTGAGGTGGGGCGAGCTCCCTGGGGGCCCTTTTTGGCAGAGGACAGTCTCTTATTGTCACATCTACAGAGACCTGTGTACATCAGGAACGGTCAATGAACAGTGTATCCTTGGAGTGAAAATGAATTTCAGAGTGATTCCACCCCCGCCCCTTCTTTTTTATGCTGGCCCAGCTACACACAAGGTCTCAGGGTCTAGATTCCACACTGAAGTTCTCTCCGTAAACCGAACACCCCACCAACCAGGCTAGCAAACTTGGTAAGCCAGCAGGGAAGCCAGACCCTTCTGCTGTCACTCTTTCTGACGAGCAGCGACTGTGTTCTGTACGGTAATGATGCAATTCCGGGCCGGACAGGCAACCACCACACAGCAATGTGGTTGTAGAGGGAATATGGTAATATTCTGAAATGGCAATTCTCCTAAATAAATAGCACATCAACTTACTTAAACCTAATCATAAATGGTACAAATTGGGCCCATGTGCAAACAGAAACCCGAGCCGAAGACCAGAGTTAAAGCAGCCATTGTCTCTCTCCTGACCTGGGCTCAGAAAACCTTGCGTGTCCGATTACATCTGTTAAAACGATTCGAATGCCAGCCCTGTATTTTAATTATAAATATATAAAAAATTTTAATAAGACGGCATTCTGGGCTTGCTAAGCTTTTAAAATGCTCATTGGGGGTGGGGTGGTAGAGGAGAGTCCATGTGCCCCAGACCTGTGCCAGCATATAATGATTGAATGTTTTCCTGTAATAAATTGAAAAAATCTGGTTTGTAAGAATGGATCCAAATCACTTGGCATTAGAAAGGTAATTTGTTACCTGGCTTCCAACGTTTTGGAACTCGGTGAGGAACTGTGTTCGCCAAAGGGAAGGGGACAGGAGGAAGCCTGTGCGTCCCCCACCTTGCGAATTTTCTCCACCTTCCCTCCCCCTGCCCTCACCTCCTCTCCTTGCCTCCCTCTCTCGGGGCTCCAGAAAAGAGGTCCGTTTGCCGAAAACGGGGAGAGGTGTTCTCAGGACCGAAGCCAGCCCGAAGCCACCTTCTCTGCACCTCTCCAAACCTCAGACCTGCTTAATTATGATTAATTGCCACATGGCTAATCAGATACAGTTTCAAAAGGTTGGAAATGACATTCCAAGGACACCAGGGAAGACGCAAGATCTTTCTTTGTTCCCGGGGAAGAAAAGGCAGGTCCCCTCCCTTCCGCCCCGCAACCTTTTCCTATTTTAACAATTCCAAACAGAATTAATACCATCAGGATATTGTTCCCACCCCCGGGAATTGAACTTCAACTGTACAATTTCTGCAGCTGTGAGAGTTGCAGACCTGCTGTCAATAACTCGATGTTGGGGTGCCCTCCTGCTCCGGCGAGAGCTGGCTCAAGTTTCTGCTTCTCGTCTGCGCTTTCTGGGTGGTGGGACAGGAGGAGCAAGTTCACGCGGAAGATGGTCACCAGCGCTAAGGAGCGTCTACCCTGGACTCCGCCGGATCGCGTGTAGTAGACCTCGCGCCTCCTCCTTCCTTCCTCTGCTTGTTTTAGAAAATGCTGTGAAAAGTGCAGGCGATTTCATCTTGCCAGCTCTTCCCTCCATTTAAAATCCCTTTGGCTAAGTCAAGGATCACAGTATGTCATTTCCAGTCTAACAGAAGTGCCGGGCCCCGCTCAGCTCCTATTACCAGGAGGCAAATCCCTCGTTCCTGGCGCCAAGGCTGCTGCACTTGGCCGTCAGCCCGGCATTGTTCCGTCATTACATTCCAGAGGGCCTCTCAGCCAGTTAATGTTTGCACTGGGAGGTCCAAATACCCAGCCATCAGCACTGAACTTTTCTCTTTTTTGTTGAGAATTGCAGGTTTCTAATGCAATCCCTGGCTTTAAAGGAGAACTTACAGGTGAACACAAAAGCACTAATTTACATTTTATTCACAAACAATAATATTTGCAGTGGTTTTGCCATGTGCGCTCATAAAAGAGTTTTAGAAGATGTCTGGCTTTTTAAGACTTTATGGTGGCTGGAATTGGTTTACCGATTTAAAGGCAGTCATTTTATTTTATTTTTCATATTCTACGTTGCGTCAAAGTATTTCTGTCCCGGAATGCTAACGGCCCATACATTCTGCGTCGTTAATACGTGCGCTCACGTGGGAAACAAGCCTCAGAAATGGATAAACTAATTTGAACCAGTTTCAAGCACATAGCATTTAATTAAATCACATCTTCAGAATGGATTTTAAAGGTTGGGATTTTCAGAGCACGCGGACTCTACTCAGCCTCTTGGCCACGGTCCCGCCGCACTTTGCCAAGATGGCCACAACCAGCAGGCGGTGATTGGGACCTGCATTTCATGGAGTCATGCGTAGGATTTCATGCCCAGTAGAAGCACCAGGGGGATGCGGGATTCTGACCCTCCCCAGCACGGTGCAGACCCTTCAGTACGCCAAGGTCTTCTCAAGAGCATAGCCAGGCAGAGCCTGAGTCTACTTGGGTCCTAGCGCGCGGGGGGGGGGGGGCCCTCTGGAGGGCCAACCCCTTGCCCTAGTAGAGAATCTGGAGCCATAACCATGGCCCGAGGGGGCTGAGACTGCAGACTACATCCTCCCCAACCAAGAGACCTCTCACGATCCAGAAGCTTCAGCACAAATCTGGCAGGGTGTGGGGACCTGGGATGATGGTGAGGGGCACAGAGCACCTGTGAAGCCCGTTCTGGGGGAAGCTGACCTAGGAGCCGAGATGCTGAAGGCTCAGGCTTCCTAGGATGCAGGCAAAGGCACCACAGTGTCCCCGCAGACCCGGAGGACAGACCAGCTCTGTCTGACTAGCTCGTCACCAGCCAGGAGACAATCCACCAGGGCTTTCCCAGCCTGGATCCAGGATGGGAATAGAGAGCTGGCTTTTCTCACGGCTTTTCTCCTCTGCCCACTGCCTCCCCAGCACTTTTTCTCTTCCGCTCCATCCGTGTTTTTCTGAGCCTCAAAAGGTAAACAAAGACAAGCCTCTCCATCTCATTCGACATAAACTTAAATATGGAAAGGAGACTTGTTTGGATTTTCCACCCTCACGTTGCTTTCATTCCGTTCTTTTGGGAACCACAGCTTTCGGAGGATGACCACAAGCGCGCACCCGCTTCTTTCCCAGAACTCTGCTCATGTTGTCCCGCATCCTGCACCGTCTTGGCCAGGATGGACGACAGGAACACAAGCCAGTCTCTGCCGGCCAGCCGGGGGCCGCCCCTCCAGGAGCAGCTCATTGACCACAGCCCGGCCATGGGGCGGACCTTCCTCAGAGCACCTGTCACCCCGGTGTTGTCAGCAGACACTCACCCCCCGTATTCACCGACTCACCTCTACTCACTTCCTGTCCTCACCTCCAGACTCACCTGCTGCGCTCGCTTCTGCTCACCTCCACATGCACCTCCGTGCTGACCTCCCAGACTCACCTTCCGACTCACCTGCTACCCTCGCTTCCCCTCACCTCCAGACTCTCCTCCCATAAGCTCCTTGGACTCTGGGCTCCTGAAGAAGATGGCCTATGTGTTAGCCATCGCCCTCTCCCCTGATCCTCCCTACCTTCTTCCAGGACTAACTAAGAAATTTAGACCCAAGCAGATTTAGAGCATCTGCTCATTGGTGGGGAAAACAAAACAAAACAACACACAACATTATTAACTGCATTTTTCACTTTATTCTGGTCAGCCCATCCTCGGGACCACTGCAAGGGAAATCATTGCTTTGGTTGCGGCACCCTTCTCCGAGCCCTCGTCTTTGCCGGGCACTGCCGGTTCCAGAGAGCAACAGCCAGAGAAGGTATGAGGAGGCGGAGGGCTACAAACCATCCCTCATACAGAACGTGGGGAGGAACGAAGGGTGGGAAAAAACCGGGCTCCCCCCCGTGACATTGAAAGTATGATTAACTTGCAGGTAAGCCGCCGTGGGGGCAGAAGGAGCCCGACCCATCTGGAATTTTCTGTGGTGCTGTACGGGAGTGTGGCTGTGCCATCGAGAAGCGAGGACCAAGGCCAGGAGCCCAGGGAAGTGTGTCCAGAGCAAGAAGGCGGGAGGGAAAGTCGAAGAATCCAGCAGCCCTTCCTCGCCCCCTTTCGTGCAAACCCGACCCACACTGTCCTTCCGTGTCTCCAGATATCAAAACGGACTAAGAAACTCAGACGTGAGGACTTCTAAACCCAAGGAAGCCCAAAGTAACGCACCCGAGTGGATTAAAGGAATTGAACCGATATACAGGTTGAGTTAATGATTTACTTGAAATGTCCTCAAGCTAACTATGCTAAACCGTGTTCAGATATGTTTTATTACACTGTATTACACCAGTTTGAAATACAGCATATTTAATTATTTTAGACGAGGGAGGCATATACTCGGATGTCCGTGGGGGCAGCTGAGTACAGCAGGTTAGGAAAGCCCTGGAAGTGGGCGCTGGAAGTGGGAAGGGCGGGAGGCAAGGCCACAGCAGAAGAGAGGCCAGATTCCCAAGGGATGGGTCATGTCCAGCCGGCTGGACCTCGGGGTGCTCAGATATTCGGCTAAACAGGAGTGTTGGGTGTGTCTGTGAAGGTGTTTCTGGGTGAGGGTAATATTTGAATCTGTGGACTGAATAAAGCCAGTCACCCCCTCTGGTCCATGGGGGGCCTGAAACGAGCAAGAAGGTGGACGGAAGATTTGCTCGCTATGCTTGGATGATTGAGCTGGGACCCTGGTCTTCTGCCCTTGGACTAGGAATCACATCATTAGCTTTCCTGGTTCTCAGGCCTTTGGACCCCGTCTGAACCTGATCACTAGCTTTCCTGGGTCTCCAGTGTGCAGACAACAGATCAGGTTTTCTCAGGCTACATAATTACATGAGCCAACTCGTACAATAAGTACTCTCCCCACTTCACACACACACGCACACACACACACACACACACACACTCTACTGATTACGTATATAATACATATGATACCAATATATCATATTGATTCTATTTCTCTGGAGAATCCCGACTCTCATAAGTCCCTTCAAGAGAAAGCAGAAATCTGCATTTTTATGCAAAAGCTCCTAATTTTAAAATGTCAGTTCAAACATTATAGAACATTGCATTATGAACAGAAAGCATTTGCTGGTGAGATTAAATACGTGGGCCGCCAGACGGCAATCTCTGCTTTCAATGGTGTGTCTTAATAATAAATGTTTTAATCATAGTTCTAATAATTTCTAAATTCCAGGGAAGATAATTAATGGTTGAAGTAATTTACTTTATTTAAATGATTTCAAAATTCTTAAGTATCATATTTAATATAGTTGAAGCATAAATCCTCTGGCGGACACAGGAAGTTATAAAATAAAAAATAAGCATCCTTCACTAACATTCACTGATCACGCAAACATTATCACAGGTGCATTTCACTTAACTCCTGTGATCTCCTGACAAAATGCGGGCTGTGGTTCGCATCATGTTCCAGGTAAGGAAACTCAGAACAGAAGAGAGCAAGTACCTGCTGACATTTAAAAGTTCACTATTACTTCTTGGCATTCAGTGCTGTGCCCTTGACACTAGTTTACAGCCCTGTCTAAGGCCTGAAGCAGTTGTGTTGTTTGAGTGGAGGGAAGCCTTTCTCTTAGCAATCCGCAAATAGCAAAAATGAATGTGAGTGAAAGCTTTGATTTCATTTCTTGGAATAATTAGGATCCTTTTCTTCTCTCCTAAGCACCTCACATTGTTTTATCGTTGTTCATATTTAGGTGCTATTTGGAAGTCATAATCCATTAGCTGCCTATCGGCTAGTGTAGTCAGAGCAGAAGCCCAGTGAACCGCATCTGGATTTGTGCCCAGCTCTGACACTAGTAAGTAGTGTGAACTGGGAAAATGGATGTAAGCCAGCCTCGGTGTTCCCCCTATTAAATGGGAATATTTTCACCCTAGTTTCTGAGTTATTGTCAGGATTCGAAATAATGTCTATTAACTGCCTGCCAGCAGCTGGCACCCAAGGTAGAGTTTCCCTTTGTTTTATTATCTGATTATAATTAGATCTACCTACGGCTAGAATAAGAATCAAGTTAGATTAAATAAAAATGCATATGTAGAACAATATGATTCATAGTTTTTCACCTACAAGGAATAAGAATGGTTTCTGATCTTATTAGACCCCCCAGTGGCCTCACTTGCCTGGAGCCCTAGAATCCTTGTGTAAGAGGTAGGAGGGAGAGCCCAGAGCCGGGATTCTGGTCCATTGCCTTGTGACCTTGAACAAGTCACTTCCCATCCTTGAAACTAACCGGGCCCTGAGATTCCCCAGGAGGAAACACGGGCTCCTGCCTCCTGTGTCTCAGGGTTTGGCAAAGCGAAAATGAGACACTAGGTGAGAGGTGGCTGTGTTCTGGAAAGTGCTGCAGACGGGGACACCTCACTCCCATGTTGAGCTGACGCTCCCCTGGATTTGCACGGGGGCTTTCCCCGATGCATCGTTTCCTGAAACCATGTCAGTTGACACCAGCGCCCCGATTTCGATTCTTCCTACTTAAGACCTGGCGTGTATATTCCCAAGGGGGAGGATGCTTCGATGAGGATTCCAGCCCCTTCCTGATTCTCACGCGTGTGAATTTTGCGCAGGCACATGGTGACTCTTGTTCAGCCTTCGCGTGAGGCGTTCTGCTCCAGCCTTCCTGGGGCAGCCAGCTCTTCTGTACCTTTTCCTCTTCAGGCTGTGCCGTACAGAATCCACCCAGCCTTCCACGGTTTAAGGAATTCACAGCTAAGTGTCTGTCTTCGCAAATTGAAATGTTGTATCTACCAGTCAAGGGAGGCCAAGGACTGCTGGAAGCCACCCAAGGCTGGGAGAGGGGCCCAGGACAGATGTTCCCTCAGAGCCTCCAGAAAGAACCCACCTTCCGACACCCTGATGTCAGACTTCTGGTCTCCAGAGCGCTGTGAGGGCTAATTCCTGCTCTTGACGACCCCAGCCTGCGGCACTCCGTTAGGGCAGCCCCGGGACCCTGTGCCCACCCATCACCAGTAAGTGCTTTTGGTACCCTGCCTGAGTCACCACCTGTCCCAGGGTCCCTCACTCCGCAAAGCCCCTTCTGGGGTGTAAAAGATGAAACTAGTCTAACACTTGCTAAAATGCAAGGAAGAGTTTATTCAAGATCATCGCCAGAAGGGTCCACTCCGTTGCAACACGGAGTGAGAACGGGCTCAGATCCCAACACAGCAAGGACCACAGCAATGGATGGCCAAGGAGCAGAGGGAGGGTCAGCGGGGGAGCGGTGCCAGGAGAGGACACCAAGGCCCGGGGAAGTCTTTCCGCTGTGGCGCAAGGACACCGACATCGGGGGGAGGACATGGAGGCTGCTGAGTCTGGAGACACTGACATCACAGGCATCTTGCTAAGACCCCGCTGGGCAGGTGGAAGACAGCTGGGGCCAAGGTCAAAGCCTACTTGAGAAGAGGCTTGCTCAGGGGAGCCTGACTCAGGCTTGGTCTTTGTCAGGGGGTGGCGTCCTCAGCTTTGGGCCTCTCCTGGGCCCCGTTGCTTTTGAGGCTTATGCTACGGATGTGGACTCTCCTCCACCATCAGCTGGGGGAGCCCTGACCACTGGGAGCGGGGCTCAGCTCACTCTGTGGTGTTTGCAGCCAGCACCCGGCGCCCAGTCCTCAGAGGGAGAAGCCCCAGGTTCCCCTGCTCGCCCACCTGGCTGGCATGTTGGTGTCTGCGGGTGTCAGCCCTGTAACAGCTCCCCTGCTGGGGACCCCACTGTGGCCCTCTCCTGCTTCTCTCTGCTTGGAACACCACCCACACTGGTGCCTGGCAAGAACTACCAGGCCGCCATCCGGGCACAGAGCCGTTTTCCTCCACGAGCTGCCAACGGTCGGCTTTCTCTGCAGCCTCGTGGCCCCGGGACCCAGACCCCCATCCGAATCTTTACCAGGTCATTTAAGCTGTCACTTAAATGGCCGAGCTCCCACTTCCTTGGCCATGAAATGAAGGGGCAGTGTGGGTGGCTTGGGCTGGAAGGGATGGTAAGAAAGTGTGGACACGTCCTGTCCGTGGCAGGAGGCCCCGGGCCTTGGGTCACCAAGCCTTTCACGGGGTGAGTCACACAAGCCGGGCATCCATGGAAGTGGGAGCGCATGGACCCCGGGGAGTGGGGACACGGGACACCCTCACACAATGCCCAGCAGCAGACGAGGAAGGTGACGCAGGGAGGCGGAGCAGAGCGGGGTGACAAGGACAGACGCTGCGGACATCGGGCTCAAGAGGGGGAGGACGCAGGAGGCAGAGGAAGGCAGAGACCGCTCTGCGTACACGCCCGGGCCGCCCACCTGCGCCAGGCCTGGGGGCGCAGCACCTCCTGGGGGACGGTGAAGGCCACCCTCTGCTTGGTCGGAGGGGCCTCACGGGCCCCCATGCAGAAGATCGAGCTCAGCAAGCAGGGCTGAAGCCGGCAACAAAGATGGGGTTGTGGAAGGAGCAGACCACGAGCTCCCAGGAGCGGGGCAGGGGAGCTGGGTGCAGACACGCTCTTTGCGGTGGCTTGACTTCCCAGCATGTGTCCGTGTTCACGTTTCAATTCCAGTGTAAAAGATTCATCAGTAAGATTTAGGACGGGGGATGGAATAAGAAACTGAAGAGGAAGGAACCACTTAGGAAATCCGTGGAGACGGTAGTCGAGCCCAGAGCAGGAGGTTGGAATGAGAAAATTCAACGAGAGAGTTTCGGGGTCCCTGTGCAACCCAGCCTACCCCCATGCTGCGTCCTGTGTCCCAGGGTACCCGGAGCATTCCCAGCAGTTCCCCTTAACCGAGGAGGCAGTGGGTGATGTCCGTGAATGAGCTCTAGGCTTGCGTGCAGACCAGCCGGTGGGGCGGGGGGAGTCAGGTGTGCAGGAGGCCGCAGCAGGGATGCAGGCAGGTTGGTCCAGAGGACAAAGGCAGGCGATGGCTCTCCGGGACCTGGATGTGCCAACTAGCCCTCCTCCTCGGCTGCTCACCCAATTTAAAAATCCTTCCGAGGGCAAAGCCGTCATCCAGGGCTGCCGAAGCTGCTGCACGGCACAGTGACTCCCGCTTCCTAAGTGTCCATTAATTACGCCGCGGGCTCGTTAACATTCCGAGCACCCGCTTCCGTACCCTAAGCCAAGATGTGCCCGTGATTTCGAGAGCTCTGCCACCGGGGCACCCAAGGACAGCTTCCCTCCTCCCAAACCCTGTAGTCTCCTACCCCGTGCTCACCTCTGCTCTGCTCTTGTTGCAATATTAATATGACAGCGAACGTGCGCTCAGATCTGAACGTGGCCACAAGCGTGACCGCCACGAGCGGCTCGGGGCGGGGCAGCAGGCCGGCCACGGGATGCAATGGTCCTGGTGAGGAGGGAGTGGGGATGCGAGACGGAGAGGAGGACATTCCCAAACACCAGGCCTGGAAGCGGAGGCAGAAAAGAAATCGGGAAATTTGAAGGAGCTCTCGTGGACTGAACTACGTCTTCTCTAAAATTCACGTGTGGAGGTCTTAACACCGAGGGCCACAGCGTGCAACTGCATCTGGATCCAGAGCGTGTTCGTTTTTAAAGATTTTCTTTCTTTATTCCTTTGACAGAGAGACAGAGAAAGACGGTAGGAGAGGGAGGAGGCCAAGCAGACTCTCCGCCCAGCGCCGAGCCTGACATGGAGCTTGATCTCACCACCTTGAGATCAGGACCTGAGCTGGAACCAAGAGTCAGATGCTTAACCCAACGAGCCACCCAGGCATCCCTGGGGACAGAGGTTGTAAGTAGGTAGCCAGGGTAAAATGAGAGCATGTTTTGTTTGTTTGTTTCTACCCAAGGTAAGCAAAATGCTGGACCCAGATGTCCAACCTCAGCTCCCCACAAGGCACTCTTCCTCGAGAAGGACACCGTCACATTACTTGGTGACAGGTTGGCTTCACTGGGTCGCTTTCATGCAGAAAGGCCAGGTATCTTTCTTCCAGCAGGCTGGGAGTGGCTTTCCCTTTCATGCCCGTGGGGCCCCAGGCAGCCCCACTACCAAAGTTCGCCAGGGTGGGGTCCCCTGCTTGATCCCACCTCATGCTGCACGGACTGGCTGTGAGGGCGGCCCAGGATATCAGACAAGGACCCCCAGCATCACCGACCGGCAGGAGTGCTGGCACTCACTGGGAAACCGTGTTCCATGAGGACGGAGTGAGCTCCAGGAAGCTGCGTCCCCGACGAGAAGAATCCCCGAGCCAGGAAGCATGGTAAGTGAGGAAGAGTGGCCCCACGGCCATGACCCCCAGCGACCTGCCAGGACGCTTTGTGTGTTCAGTCCTCACACCCTGTGCTGGTAGAGTCTTGGTCTCCAAAGGAGGCAACTTTCTCAGGGGGATACAGTAGAGTCCCTTTGCTCTCTCGGCTGTGTCTGCCACCTTCGGACACCCAGAGATCAGCGGGCAGGAAGATGCTCATCATCTTGGCAAGAGATATGACCCTGGTCCCCAGGATGTCGTCGGTCTACTGTGATCCAGGGGAGCCCACACGGGTCCAGCTGGGCTCTTGTTGGTGCTCCTTTGCCCAGTTGTGAGGGTAAGACAACAAGGGCCCGGCTGGTCTGAGAAGGGCATGGAGCCCAGGGCCTTGGCCCCGTCGTGAGCTGGGGCACACCATCAGGCCAGCCACAAGGCTGGCAGCTGGGCTAGCCAAGGAGCTCTAGGATAGGCAATGGAGGACGTGTCAGTGAGTACTTGCTGTGGCCCTGGACAGTGCCGGGGGTGGAGGGGCCCTGATCTCAGTGGGGATGTGAAGGCCTGGGCGTCATGGTCCGGCTCAGGAGAGCTGAGGTCCCGTCCGGCCTCCGTTGCATTCCACTTTGCCTTCTTTCTGGACCTGCTTCTTCTCCATCCTTTGAGAAAGGTCAGTCCCTAACAAATGTGCCACCTCCCCAGGCACATCCCAGCTCCTTTTCTGCCAGCACCGGCTTCCAGGGAACACAGACTTCAGATGGAAAGGAGCAAGAACCAATCTGAGCAGACTGAACGCCACCATGTTCCTGTCGCTCACAGGAGTAAACTCGGACATCCTAGGGCTGTTCTTAAGAAAACAAAGACCAGAAGACAAGGAAGAGACCCCCTCATTGGAAGTTGTGTACTTGCTTTCTCTCCGTGCACACAATCCTTGAACGGTGCAGAGGTTCCCTAAGGAAGCCCCTGCGCCCTCGGTGCCCACCTGAGGGCAGAGCCCTGTCGGATCCTAAGCCCTGAGTCCTGGGATCTCAGCCCTTCCCTGATGGCCTCTACCCAGCCAGGGCTGGCCCTCCCTTTTCCTAGGCAAACCCGAAAGGGGAGAAAACCAAAGGGCAAAAAAACTTTCCCTCTTGAGGTTATAGCTTGCGTTCTGTGCCTTTGCAAGTTCGAAGGCGGGAGGGAGCGCTTGCTTTAATCGGTCCTGCTCTTCAACACCCGTTCTGAGATGTCCTGCTCCTTTTCTGCTTCCTCTCCCGTTTCCAGAGCTGAAGTCACACACACACACTCACACACACACACATACGCACACACACATACACGCACGCACACACATACGTGTGCGCACACACGATTTCCTGTGAATCCAAAAAACAAGAAAGAAAACAAAAACCTGGCAGATGCTGATTTTTCCGCTTAACTGCACATATTTTATAGTATTTCTCTGTGTTTTTCTCCCAAGACGCCCACCTGACCTCACTCGCTCTCCAAATTCCCTCCATTGTGGCCAAATGTCACAGATCGTGTGAGGCGGTTTCAGCCCATGAAAATAGGCCCTAAATGAGCGCGGCTGCCCCTTGCTCTTAACCCTTGCCTTCCCTAGGGCAGCATCTCTTCTTCCTAAATGAAAAGCCCCTTCATTAGGCAAGTCTTTCTGACAGGGAGCAGGGGCGGGGAATTGGAACAGGCCTTCACTGGGAAGCTGAATGAAAACAATCCGAGTTCTTGGTTGGTATTTGCATAGGAAAGTCTTGGCTTTTGTTTTGTTTGTTTTGTTTTGTTTGTTTGTTTGTTTGCTTGCTTTTTCAGCTTCTAGGATTCAGTGTTTAATCAACTAGTATTTCAAGAGCTGGGGAAGAAAACCACCCGCTTTGTGTCCTTCAAACAGCACCAAGACAAAGACCCCACAGAGAACGTCAGAGCTCGCCGCCCCCAGCACACGCCGGCACCCACCTTGGAACTAAAATGTGTTACAAGGAAAAGGAAAAAGGAAGGTAATGCTCTCACAAAAACTGAAACAATTATTTCATAAACCAACCTAAAGGAAAGACAAAAAGACAATTCTCTGGGTCTCCCAAGCAGAGGCTGAGCTGCGATTTTGTATTCACGTCAAAGTTGACTTTTCCATATTTCGGGAGGTTTTCAACAGTATCTGAAAAGACGAACAATGTTCAGCCATATCTGGTGCCAGGAACAACAATAGTAAGAGCTCAAACGTGACTGAAACAGGCTTTTATTCCTAAGACATTTCTACCAGACATCTAAATAGATGTCCCAATTTTAATCTAATTTGCAAAGAATCTTTTGTGACGGGAAGCTCCAAATCCAGGGAGTTCTCGGTCTCCGAAGGCTCAGGGATGTGGCTGGAGGGGAGGGACTCCGAAGTGTGCTGCTTCTGAGACTCGGGCATTTTCCAGCTTCCTCCATCACCTGGAACTGCTTGTCTCCAGTCGGCTGCTTTCAGTCTGCGTTCCAGGGTTTCCACAGGGGACAACTGCTGTACACAGGAACATTTTCCTTCAGAAAGCTTCCTCTTTGCTACTTAGTACGGGGACCAGCTGCTGGTTCTAATCTCATTGTCCCCAGGGACCGTGCAGAACTCTCTCGAAAATGCAGTGTATACAACTCCTGATTTTTTTTTTTTTTTTTTTAGATTTTATTTATCTGAGAGAGAGAGCGAGAGCGAGCAAGCATGAGTGGGGCGGAGGAGCAGAGGGAGAGGGACAAGCAGACCCATGCTGAGTACCGAGCCCCCCGCAGGGCCCAATCCCTGGACTCTTGGATCATAACCTGGGCTGAAATCAAGAGTGGGTCACTTAACCGAGTAAGCCTCCCAGGTGCCCCAACTCCTAAAATTGTTTAAGCATGTGAAAACAAATTCAAAGTAACGTAAAAGGTCTCAATATCTTCCCCTCTTCCGCGGTTCCAAGTGACCGATAGGAACTTCAGGGCAGAGCGACGCTGGGGGGATCCGAGGAGCCGATGGCATGAGGACGGGTCCCTTCCTCGCCGCTGTCCGCCTCTGCATAGACGGCGCCTCCCCTACCGCACTGTGCCCCTTCTCCCACCCTCGCTCTGCGGCGATGCAGGGGACACCGTGGTCCTGTGGAGAAAGCACGGGAGCCCTGCCACCTGCAGCTGAGGCTTATTGCTCCCCGTGCTGTCAGGGGTCACTTCTGGGCAAACGATACATTCCTTGGCGGTGCTGAAATGGTGTGAGATGTAAGTCTGAAAGCCAACATGGGCTACGTGTCCGTATAACACACATGGCCCGTTTGCCGTTTTCTTTATTGTCTCAGATACCGCCCAGCTGTGACTTCACCATCGCTTAGCAACAGATGCTGAAGTTCTTTGCGTCAAATTCCACTGTTGTGCGGACCACGTCCCTCTCCGTGGCTCCACTTCTCCTTCCGACTGCTGACTTTCTGAGCTTTTCCAGGATAGACCACGAGGAAGGAATCAAACTGGTTTTGTTTTGTTTTTAACTGAAGTAAGATCTACATAATGTAAAATTTCGCACTTTAACCATTTTTAAACATCCAATTCCACGGCACTAAGTATAGTCACGTTGCTAGGTGTCTTATAGTTTTTAAAGATTTTTATTTATTTGCCAGAGAGAGAGAGAGAAGAGTACACAGAAGCAGGCAGAGAGGCAGGCAGAGGCAGAGAGAGAAGCAGTCTCCCTGCCGAGCAAGGAGCCGGATTCAGGACTCGATCCCGGGAGCCCGGGATCATGACCTGAGCCGAAGGCAGCGGCTTAACCAACTGAGCCTCCCAGGCACCCCAGGTGTCTTATAATTTTTAATACTGATTTCACGCCCTTTTGTGGAGCCTGGCCCTGGTGGTGAAGGAATCAAGACCCTTGACTTCTCGTAGGTCAATGGCACTGATATCTGGGTGCATTGGTTTCTGAAAAGGTCTCGATAAGAAGGAAAACAGAGGGCATGTGGCTGAGGCCTGCTCTTAGAACATTATGGACAGCAAGGCCTCGTGCCGGGAGGTGCCCTAGTTCTGAGATCCCAGGAATGTGAAGAGGACCAGCCATGGAAAGAATCCCTCCCTGCGTCTAGAAAGGAATTCTATGAGCCAAAGAAACACACGAGAAATGACAACTGAGTGCTTTGAGTTGATGGAAAAACACATACTTGGCGTGTGTGAAGGACAAAGGGGAGGTCACTGAGTGAGAGCATGCTGGGCCCTGGGCCGTGGCCCCAGAGGAGGCCAGGGGCCTGGGTACGAGTCCTAGCATGCTGGGCATCACTGGGGAACCACGGGGGCCCGAGGGAGTGTTGGGCAGGAGCTTCTAGGATAGACTTCTTGCTAGGAAGAGGTCATTCTGGGAAGCAGGGTGTGCGCAGGGTCGGCAGTCAGGGGTAAGGGTGGAAGGAGAGAGTGTTCCAGAGGCCCCTCTCTGAGTGCTGGAGAGCCTGGGGTGGTTCGAGGCCCAGATCACCATGCACATGGAGGTGGCCAGGACCCGCTCTTACAGTGGGACTGAAGTCACAAATGCCTTCTGACTTTTAGGCCTGAACAACAGAGTAATGATGCTGCGTTTACTCAGTGGGGGAGAGTGGGACAGGAGAAACGTTCTTCTAGAGAGGAAAGTGCGTGTTGAGACTCCTGCTCGGGACCCGTGGGGCAGGCAGGTAGACCTCCGCGGAGGAGCCAGGCTGGGTCTACACGCGCAGGGGCCGCTGGACTAGAGCGTTCAAAATGAGCAGGCGGATGCGGAGGAGACGTCTTAGGAAAAGAACTAGCCTCTATTGTAAAGGGAACAGAATCCTGGCCTCTGACCCTGGGCAAGTCCCTACTCTGTTCTCCATCTGAAGATGGAGAGTTTGTCCGTGGGTAATGCCAAGACTCCCTTCCAGCCGAAGTGCTCACGATTCTTTCTGATCTCCTTCCAGGGGCCTTGTTCTTTGCACACAAAGATGCCTCTGAGCCACCCCTGGGTGATGGCCCGGGACAGAAGGCAGTCATCTAGAAGGCCACCATCACTCTTGAAATTTCTCATTGACAGAGTTCACCACTGGTATGAGGAGAAAGCCAGTTTTCTTGTCGGAAGAAGATGGGTCTGTTTTGTTCTGGGAGAGTATTGTGGTGTGGTTGGCAGCCACAGCGAGGCCGGGGGAGGAGAGAAGGGCCGGGTCGGGAAGCATTACTTCTCCGAGTGTTCTCAGTGCCATAGGTCTGGGTCATCGCTCTCTCCCTCTGAAACTCCCCTCTGTCTCCACCACCCACTCTTCCTCAACCTTCCTCGAGTCCTGGGGGACGCTTAACAGTAAACCAGTTAGATAAGCAGGGAGCACGTTGGAAGCAAATCAATCTCAGAGTTTATTAAAAACTAGCTATTGCAGAATATTTTTTAACTCCTCGGGGAAAATACTTCCAACAACCCTATAAATCCCCTTGGCCTTTGGCTCTGAGCAAACATACCACACATTCAAAAATGAACTTGGTTTTAAGCTAGCCAGCCTTTCTCGTGTCTGATCTACTGCCATCACCTTGACAAACGTTCAATCTACAGAAGGTTTAGAAAACTGGAAAGAGGAAATGTGTCCCAGAACATAAGTGTTTTTTTTTTTTTTTAAGGGCATTTCCTTTAGTATTGCCTGATCTGCCTTCAATTAACAAGATGGTACTTGTGGGGGGAAGGGTGTGGCTTCAGGTCCCAGCTTGGAACCTTCCAGCAGCATAGCTGTGAACAAGCTCCCTGATTTCCGCAGTCCGAGCGTGTATCTACGAAACGGAAAGAGACGTCAGGGCTCCTGTGACTACAACTGCTCCCTCCACTGTCACACTCAGTCTCGGTATCACTGGTACCAGTAGAAGCTGGAGTCTTCAGAATTCCTAGCCTCCAAATGGTCCCTTTACTCACAGAACACAACTACTCGTTCTTCAAAAGTTTTCTAACAGTGAACATTTTTCCAAGGATAATGTTTGGTGGTGGGAAAGGGACTAATCGTAGCAGAAAAAGGCACTTGGAATTAAAACTGGACACCACCTAGCGTCACAGCACGGCGTTCCCTCAGAGGGGACCAAGGGGAGGCTTCTCGTGTGGGACAGGAGCTGCCGACATCCTGCAAAGCATCAGGCAGAGTTCCGCAGTTCCGACAGACCTGCAGGAGGCCATGGAGGTCCACGTGAGCTCGCTGGCTCCAGAGCAATGCCTGGGTCAGGGCTGCGACTGAACCCTGACAGCCACCTGTCCTCGAAGCCAGGGAATCCACTTCAGCAATGGCACCAAGTGTCCCCATTCCTGCAGAAATCATTCCATGCCCTTCCCCCAGCCCTGCCCTCATCCACCCCACCCAGGGCTGCGGGCCTCAGTTCTGTGTAGCACACCCTGATCCTTCCTACTGGGGGAGTCCCATTGAGACCCATGCACCAGTAGGGCAAGTGCTGGTGTCTACCTTGTGCAATGCCACTGTTTCTGGTGCAGGAAATCCAGATGCTCTGACTTGGCAAAGTCCCCCAGTGTCTTCCAGTGTGACTACCAAGGAATGCCGAGAGGCTCCTCAGAGGGAACACAGCCTTGGCTGAGCAGCCCCCACACACAGATAGGGGAATGGACTTTGGAAGCAGGAAGAAAGGCGATTTCTTCAGAAGTCACAGCCTGGACTGGCCAGGACTCCAGCTGCACGGCCCCAGCGGGGAGGCAGACGCAGAGGCCTTGTCTCTGCCGGACGGCGCATCACATCCTGCCAGCTTGCAGCTCTCCCTCCCTGCCTTTTCAGGTGTCGGGAACAGAGTGGAGAACGGGGCGGAACAGGCCATTCTCGGGGCTGGTTGAGCGGGTGGGGAAGGCCGGGAGGCACCGAGCAACTGAGGAAGCAGATCAGTGAAGCGTCCGTGGGATCCGAGTGTGGAGATGGCCATGAAGCCAGGAACGAGCGGCCGGCCAGTTGCCAGGGCCCTGCTCAGCTCGTGTGGGGACCCTCTCCTGGCGCCTGAATGTCTAGAAAAGTCTGGTGCTCTGTGGGGCAGGGGACGGGGCAGTGGCAACAGCCTGACTCTCTGAGGAGCAGGAGGAAGACAAGTGAGGTGAGGGCTGTTGGGAGCGCAAGATGGAGGGATGGGCCAGGAGGGGTTTGCTTGTGCGCCCAGTGTGATGGCGGCCACGGACTGCTCTAAGCATTGACATGGCAAGCCTGGGTCTCTGCGGGCACTGCGGGGTGCACGGTCGGGGGACAGCGGCTGGGGTCCAGATGGAGGACACGGCGGCAGAGCCTGAGGGAGACCAGCAGCTTCAAGGAGACAAAGTTGGAGGAAGGAGCGCGCAGGAGGTCAGAGCAAGGCCCCCACGGGGAGATGCAAGCCTCCAGTCAGCCTGCGCCCACTGTCGGGCTTCTTGCCCACCCTTTGTTCGGTAATTGTGGATGCCTCATTAGCATATCGCAAAAGGCTCCTCTCCTCATGCTGGTGGGGTTGCTCAAGGCCTACTAATTACGGAGCAACTGGGTTGGGAACACCAGGGTGGGGATCTTAATTCAGGACCGTGTTTTTGCCAGGTTCAGGCAACTGAACACTGTGGAGCCACGAGGGACCCATTCGGCACCCTTGGGGAATAATCCGCAGAACCAGGCTCTGGCTGAGGGCATGACCTCGTTCAGTTCTTGTTTATCCTGGATAAGCAATAGCTTCATTCCCTGTAGAACTGGTGAATGTTAAACTCTAACCTGTTCTAGAATATTCGATTTTGAAATTCACTATCATGCCCTTCTACACGGAAGAAGAGATGATGTTCTCAGGAACACAGGTCACACACCTTTAAAACGCCACTTGGTATTTCTAAGGCTGGTTTCCATTCAACTCTTTAGGCAAATCACTGAGCTAAAGAATAATCATCAATTAAAGATGTCCTTTGATTGTAATACCCGACACTTCCTTGTTGCAATTTAATGAAAGACATGTTGCAATTTTGTGCCTTGACCAAATCTCTATTTTACAAAAACAATTAACCTCCATTTGTCAGTTCACCCACGAGAGAAAACTCAAGCGTAGACATTTATCCACTTTCCACTGGTAAAAACTTCTAAAAGAATGGACGATTTTGCAGAAAAAACTAGATTTATTTCTAAGGTGTCATAATTACGCATAGAAGTCTCCAGTAAGTCATGTCATCTGGTCGCTTCCTAAACATGGAGACCTTCGGTAATTAATTTTAATATGACATTTGGCTGCATCTGCACATTGGAAACAACAGCTAAAGAGACCACGTAGATTAAAACGTATCAATAACTGGTAGGATGTTTATTTTTTGTAGGGTGTACAAATATTTTGCATGTGTTGTGTGTGTGTGTGTTTCTTGGATTAGGTGACAGAAGGGTTTTTTGTTTCCAGAAAGACTAGATTCAGAGAAGTTTGTTTTGCCAATATTGTGTGGCTGGTAAAATCTTGGATGTAAAGAAATGCAAAAAGACAGATCAAGTAAAAATCTCTCCCCACATCAAAAACCCAGGAGCGATGTTGAAATCCTAACAAAAAGATCTCAATCCGTGTGCCGTGTGCAGTACGCCACTCCAAAAAATATCTGAAACCTCTAGGTAAATTGTCACCGCCTTGTTGGAAGTTGCATATATTGATAAAAACATCAAGCAGTTACATACAAACCAATAATGAATTACTTCATGCCGGAAGATAAAACTTTGTGATATTTAAAATTACAGACTTGAAAGTAAGTAAAATTACCCCTAATTATGCAGAAGGGAGCAACACCTTCGCAGTAAACAAGATAAGCACCTCAAACAGCACTAATAATTTTAATTAACATTTTCTAGTTTCCTTTCACCTCTTCTCAAGGTCACCTCCTCCCTCTCTGAGGAAAGGCATTCCGGCTGCCGCCGCTCTACACACTTGCCTCGCTGTCCTTACCATCAGGATTAAGGCACAGGACTCTTTGAGAGGACTGGTTTTTTAAAAATAAGTAATTGTGCAAGGTAAATATTGAATCGCAGCAGCCCGTTAGCGATGATTTAAAAATGAATTGCAAATCTAATTTTCCAACCTTGTTAAGATTGTAACTTGTCTATACTAAGTCCCTCGATTTGAATTATGAAATATGCCTGAACTGTTGAATATTCAGATTATAATCCAAGTCTAGAAGAGTTTAGCTATCAATGCTGCAAATGAACCTCATGCATAACACAGCTATCTACATAGTATTTGTATTCTCTGTTGAGTACCGATTAATACATTCATTTGTTCAAGATTTATGATTTTGCTAAACTGTTTTCTCTCTTTTGTAAATTAAGAAACCAGTAAGAATGGGGCTTTGTTATATCAATGGGTTTGTTCCATGCCACAAATTTAATGTACGGGGTCACTCACAATATAATGTGTAGTGAAAGAATCTCATTAGACTAAAATGAATGTAAAATGTGTCAATTTGATCCAAATGAGAACTGTAGTAAAACCATGTTTGATGTTCATGTGCAATAAATCTTTAACATTTGTCTGTAAAGTATTAGAGAACCCATAGGGAAATCTGTGTTTGTGATAGCAGCACATTCCCCATACTTTCCCTCTATTATTCTTTGTTGGCATTTAGCATATGGAAGGAAAAGTGAAAATCTAAGATGGGGGTTATTAACTATGATTCTAAAGTAAATAGAAAATGTACCACACGCGTGTTGGAGTACTCTAGAAAAACTAGGAGTCATTTCAGAAAATAAGGAAAGCGAACCTTTGAAGACCCCTCCATTGTGCATTTTGAGAGATGCTATGAACTGTCCTTCGGTTTCAGTCTTGGAAAACAGCGCCCAGTGTGATCTATGCTTGCCTTGAGTGTCTTTTAGCTTCAGATTTGATTTGGGGAAGATTTTAATGTTTTCGTTTTATGTTGCATATGTGATGACCATTATCTTTCCAATTCATTTTTATTTTGATATATTCATATTGTTAATTACTGTTGTATTTCAATTTTCTCCCTAGTATTTTTGTTCCTTCATAATGGCTTTATGGTTCACTGGACCGAAATGACTAAAATGAAAGATTTCCAAGATTTCTTCTGGGAGTAATTTACAAAAGACCACCATTTTTAATTGCTCCTGATGTTTAGTTCTGGATATCTGCTTCAGAAAGAAATCAATCTCTGTCTTTTAGGTGCCATACTGAGCACATCATCATCTCTTTTAGAAATCTTGATAATTAAACCTTTTTTCCCATAAATTACTTAAACACTTTCCTTCTCGATCTGACTCCTCTAGCAGTTTCGAGCACAATAACACATACTATCTCTGTTGTATTCTGTAATGCTTTTCCTTTGGCAGAAACTTGTTTTGCTCTTAATGATAGGAAAGATAATAATTATTGGTGTGACGTCAAAAATAATTAAGGGAAATGGCAGGGTTTACCCAATAGGAGAATTCTTTCTGCACAAGAAAGGAAGAGAATTAATTTCCCAATGTTAGTATAAGTAAAATCATATGCAGAATCCCAAGTACAAGAAAAAGTTAATCGATATGTCATCAGTAAGAAACAGCTCCTCTAAAAAATTGGTATGTTAAAAATATCATAGCATCATTGATAAGAATGGCGGGAACGGGGCACCTGGGTGGCTCAGTGGGTTAAGTCTCTGCTTTCGGCTCAGGTCATGATCTCCGGGTCCTGGGATTGAGCCCCGCATCGGGCTCTCTGCTGGGCGGTGAGCCTGCTTCCCCCTCTCTCTGCCTGCCTCTCTGCCTACTTGTGATCTCTCTCTCTCTCTGTCAAATGAATGAATAAAATCTTAAAAAAAAAAAAAAAAAAAAAAAGAATGGCGGGAACATTCTGTCAAGAAGACATTTCTTGTGAGGCACCTTGTTAAGATTCTCTGAGAAGACTACGTTCCTCTGTTTGCCATAACGTGGACACACATTCCCAGGAAGCATGCTGATTTCAATGTCAAATTAGCATGTGGATAGAAAGGGGACTCTGTTTTCATTACCTTTAACTAGTTGGCCATTGCTGAGTTGGCACAGAAAATAGTCACGGTGAGACTGTCTTTTGTACTATGTTGTCACCCAAATTGCAAAGGTTGTGGTAACTGATCACCAGCATTCCTGTTTTGTATTGCAAAACTGGATTCTTAACGTTCATGCTGATTAAAAATGTCTGGGTTGACAAAAACAGAAAGTAAACTATTGTTCTCACGTCTGCACGAAGTACTGAGTGAGGGCTCGTGCCCAGACGAAGATTCTTTCTTCAGGGCGCGTTTGTGTGGTCTACCCAGGGTTTGACTGTGTGTGTGACAATTCTGTCTTTCCTTTTCACCTGAAATCCAAAGGACTCGTCTGTATTTTCCACTGGAGTTTAGAATATATTACATGACATTTTTTGAAGCAGATTTATTTTCCTGGTTATGCTTGGCTTTGATTAATATTAAAATTGTTTGCCATCTCCTGAGTGTGCACCGTGTTGGAAGAAAGCCCAGCAACAGGCAAGGAGTCGAAGGGAAGAAAGCTTGATATTTTCATGTGGATAATTCAGATATAGGATCGAGAGTAGACCACAGTGAATTCTGTTAGGGAATCATAGTTCTAGAAATGGGTTCCAGAGGAAGGCTGCTCCAGGCTCTCAACCAGAGGCAGCCTCCATCTGGTTGTGGCACATCAGCTTCCACAGACACATGCCCGAAATCAGACGGAGATTCACGATCAACTCTGAAATTTCTGGGCTTGCACTTGTGTGGGCCCCTAGCAGGGCCCGGGGGGCTCCCACAGCAGTGTTGCATTTGTACTTGGGACGTCCTCAAAAATGCGGTAAGCTTTTCACTTCCCCAAGCTCCAAGACAGATTCATCCAGTCCTTGGGTCCATTTCCCTCTCCTGGGAAGGAAGGAGATCCGGAGCCCAATGTCCTTTGGCTGTGCTCCCCGTGTCCACGCATTCATGCCTTCCCTCCGGTTCCCCAGCCGGCTCTATGTAGGCCGGGTCAGAGGCCTTGCCCGTCTCATGCCCGGCACCCCTTCAACCATCCCCATTAGCTCATGCAGCTCTTCTACAGAGCACGCAGCTCATCTGTTGGGACGGGACCTCAGAGGGACAGGGATGTCCACAGCCCAGCGCATTTCCTCCTCAGGCTTGCTGCCTCCTCCTCCCTTACGTACACGCTGTGTTCTACGCCATCGGTAGAGGTAGAACCACAACAAAGACGAAAACAGGAACCACCCAACCCTTACCAGTCCCGCGACTCGCATGAATGAAACCCCCTAAGTTTCCATTTGTGCACGTATAGAATAAAGCTGTGCTGAACATAGTTTCTACTTCGAAAGCCTATTGGAGCTTCAATAAGGTAAAATATGTAAAGTTGGAGGCAGTGCTTAGTACACAGTAGCTGCTCAGTAAAAGTTACCTTCTGTGTTCAGTACTGACAATCTCCTGAATGTCCACTCTGCTCTCATGGCAGTCACTCAGCCTGTGTCCCTTTATAGAACACCCTTCCCCCACCCTCATTCACCTGTCAAAACCCCCAGTGCCCTTCAGGACCTACGTATTAAGTCTCCCGCACTCCACGTTGTCAGTGTTCGAGCGGGGCCCTGTCTCAGCCGCCTATGAATCTCCAGGGCCAACCGGAACAGAGTGTGCACTCAACAAATTAGCCCTAAATGAATAAATGAGCTAAAATGCAACCTCTTCCAAGGAACCATTCCAACCCCTCCCATCCAAAAGCACTCTTGCCCTCCTCCGAGCTCGGGTGCACCATTTTTCTGCACCTTTAAGGCGGTGTCGAAGGCTTTCGGTCTTATAATTGGGGAGATGAGCTACACACAAACACAGCCATAATATATTGAGCTCCTTGGGGGCAAAGGCTGTCTCAGCTGCTATGATGGAAGCATCCATGACATTCATGGCAGACCCTAAAGGATTATTCTGATGGAAGGTGCGCCTTGCTCCATGTAATCGACCCAATTTAGCCAAGTGCTCCATCAAGCAAGTTTCTGATTCTCTCATCGACTTAATTATAGATACATAAAATTTGGCACGGATTACATGAGTGGCTATTTAACCCCGAGATCCCCGGATAAATTGTTGACATTGTTTTGGACATAATCCCTAAAACTTGAGTCATTTTTTTTTCTCCCCCCAGCACAAAGTTTAGAGTGATTTTTTTTTTTTTTTATAAGCTCCCATCCCCCTCGTTGCTCCAACCCTTACACTTGCAGGTCTCTCTCCAGACATCTTTGCCCAGTAATAATTACGGCGTGTTCCCAACCTAACTGATGGCTGGTGTCCTCATTAAGGACCATTACCCTGAAAAGGGTGTTTATTGAACCTGGCAGAGTGCTGATATTTGTTAGACCCTGTCATATGGTTGATGGCGTTTAGTCAGAACTCATTCGGAAACAGGAGTGAGCCGTTCAAACTGGCAACGGCAGCAGGGACACGGAGGTGGGCTCAAGATGGCAGCACAACGCTCCATGGCGCCCGCAGGCCAAGGAAGGCTGTTCCACCAGGTGGCTTGACTCCTCCACTCCCCCTGCACGAAATTCTGTTAAATGGATTTCTGTTGAGGGAGAGGTACTCATACCGACTCGAAGGAAATGAGAGAAATCACAGGATGTTTGAATTTCACAACTACTTTTGTCCTACACACGCCATGCCAGGATTACTTTAAAAGGATTGTGACTCATTAGAGAATTGATACCATTGGGGAAAAGTGTGTTTTCAGATAGACCAGTAATTTAATTCTTTATATAATTACAAAGGATTGAGCTCACTGAGAGATGCAGGAATTCATTATCTTCTGGGAGATATTACAAAGATCGAGATTTTTGCGTGGACACCTGCAGTTGCTGTCCGTGTGAGTCATGATAGTTCTTAAAATACGTGCAGCGTAGAAACCGGAATGCTGGAGAACCAACATGCAAAGACAAGGACCAGAACCGGGTCAGTATGCTGGCGCTTCAGTCCGGCTTCCTCACTTCTCCCCAGCTGGGGGAGGACTCGGCCCTTCAAAACTGCAGTCTTCTTTTTGGTAAAATTCATCGACGCCAATGATTTTAAGGCATGTCTGATGGGCTCGAAAGGCTGATGTAGAACCAAGCACACGAAATATGGCCATGTCCCTTAGAGGCATTCACAGTGTGGTGGAGAGAGGGGTAGTGCGTTCCTGCAAACACTTCCTGATGTGTACACATTCTACACATGGGGGTAGAGACCAGGACTTTCAGAAACACAGAAGCTGAAAGACTAATTCTGCCCAGAAGGAAAGGACTCAAACTCAAGGCAATGGCTACCACTGAGGGCTTATTTTCAGACTTCGGCCCTGATTATGTACTGACACTATCTCATTTAATTTGCCAAAACATCATCTGCCGAATCTCTACATTTTAAAGGATGTATCGATCCCCAGGAAGAGCAAGAAATGAAAGGCCGAAGGAGCACGTCCAGAGAAGAACAAAGCCTTCGTGGGTTCATTCATCTCTTTGTACCACAGACATCCTGGGTGTGGGCCATTGCACTAGGTTCTGGGATTATAATAGGAGCAAAGACACTCTTGATCAAAGCATGTTATTCAAGTGATTCAACACTTACTCAAATCATCACTCAAACACCCTGTCTACAGGCTCTGTCTGGCAGGGTTGTAGGACCTGGCACAGAGACTGTGGGGGAGACTGAACCCAGCCAGGGCAACCGCAGTGAAGCTAAGATATAAAGGAGGAAAGGAAAGAGCCAGACGCGGTTGAGAGGGCAGGAGAAGCCAGAAGAGAAAACCAGCAGACGCAAGGACTGGGAAGAGGCTGGGGAGACTGAGAGGGAGACTGGAGATCGGGGCAAGGTGAGGGCAGAGGCTAGTAGGCCCAAGAGGGCCTTGCAGGCCACCTGAAGGCCCTCTCTGTCTTGGTGTTAAGAACTACAGAAAGCTCAAAGATGGATTCAGTTTGTTGCATACAAGCGGTGGTGTGGGGGAGAAATTACAGAAGGTCCGCATGGACACTGGCTCAGCAGACAGGAGGCCACTGCCATCATCTGCGAGTAACTGGGGAAGGAGACAGCTACATGTGTCTTATGATACTTAGGAGCGACTCTGCCTGTCCACCTGGGATTGCTCCAGGCCATACAGGTGGAAGAAAGTCTCAACAGAGTGGGGTCGGGCCATGTGTTTCTCATGAAACAAGAAACTGTTGACCGCCATCCCAGGGCTGGTGTCTAGCCCAGCTCTGGTCGTCAGCCTCTTGCTCTACAACCTTTGGCAAAGACCTTCATTCTCTCAGCCACTCCTGGCTACCAGAGGATGCCGCAGAGTAAATCTCTTGCTTGCATTCCAGAAAGGAAGACAGAAGCAGCAGAAGGAATCGGAAGGCACATCTGAGGACATTTCTCAGATGCCCCAAATCAGCAACTCTTGGGGTTCTTTGGCCAGAATGGCATCAAATGGCCACACTTCTGGAGAGGGATGCTGGAAGGGAAGGGCTTTGCTTTTTTATTTATTTATTTTTGTTTCGTTTTGTTGCTGTTTTTTGGCTAGGCACACTGTTGCCCCGCATAAAATTAGATTTTTGATTCATAAGTTAGAAAGGGGGAGTGGTCATTGGGTGGGCACTGAGCAGTTTTGTCACATCACGCTTCTCTTCTGGTCACTAGAGTAAATCATACTGATAATATTTATTACTACCTAATTGCAGACCTGTTTGTTAACCATGTCTCCCTCACGTAAACTCCAAGAGATGGAGGGCTTTCTTGTCTTGTTCACCACTGAATTTCCAAGGCCCAGAGGAAAGCCCAGCACATAAGTGGTGTCTAATAAGTATCTGTGGGGTGAACAAATGAGAGGTGATTCTTGCAGAGTTGGTGATGGATGGGAGGTGGGGAGGGGGATTTGGAGAAAGGGCTCAGAATGACTCCTGTTTCTACTTGCTCCCAGGAGCAGGTGGTGGGACCATTTACGGGGCAGAGGAGCCTGCAAGAGGGTAGGAGAGAGGTGAGGCGTGCTGGCTTGTGGTTGCCAGAGGGAACTCCAAACAGGCAGCTGGCTAAACAGATGTGGAGCTCGGAGGAGAAGTCTGGCTAGAGTTGCACCTTTGAGACTCATCCAAGAATAGGTAGAAATCAAAGCCAAGATTGTGGATGAGATTACTGAGGGAGAAAATATAAGACAGAATGACCACTCAGTCCCTGGCAATGTAGGATAGTTGCTGGAGAGCTGTGGGAGATACGCTGGATGAGATTACTGAGGGAGAAAATATAAAACAGAATGACCACTCAGTCCCTGGCAATGTAAGATAGATGTTGGAGAGCTGTGGGAGATACGCCGAAAATGCCAGAAGAGACCAATTCCAGTGTCTTTCTCCCCCTGGGAAGGCATTTGGGTTGAACTAGGCCCAGAAAACACCCTGAATTCGTTCATTGATCCACTCCGTGATTAGTTACTGATGTTTACTATATGCTGAGCACTGACTCAGGCTAGGAGATACGAAAATGATTAAAACACAGCCCCAAAACCCATTGCTGCCCCAATGGGGAGATAGGAATGTAAAAACAAACAAACAAACAAAAAAACGGGCACAATTCAATGTAGCCCATGAAATGAGCTAAGTATGCACACGAACGTCTGGGTCCCAGAGAGGGCTGGGTGGGTGTCGGCTTGGCATTGTACCTGTCATAAATGATGCCGAGGGGGAAGCCAGGTGGCCAGGGATGTAGAAATGATACGCCAACCCTAAGAGACGGCATGGAAGGTGCCAAGTTTGCTCAAAGCCCTGTAAGCCCTGCAGTGTTACTGAAGGCCATGCGAGGCAAGAGGTGACGATGGAGAATGCCCCGAGAACATCAGTGTGGGGGGTGGGCTTGAGGAGGGCCAGCTGCATGTAAGGAACACCACCATGAGGTCCGACGGTGGTCTGGGCGGGACTCGGGCAGCTCGGCTTCGGAGCTTGGATTTCACCGAACAAGGGATAACTGAGGTTGGGACATAGGGAACGGTGGAGGTCAAGGGCGGGCCGCAGACTTCGAGCTTGGAGGACAGGCACGTGGTAACTCCACCAAGCCAGGGACAGAATCGTGGGAGAGAAGGAAGAGGTCACCTCTGGATGCGTCATCTGCCTGCAGGGTACTGGCCAGCGGACGTTTGTGGACTAATAATATAGAGGTAGTAAAAGTAAACAAACAAACAAAAACCCACACACAAAAGAACAGAAGCTAAGATATCTCCCAAGTTCCTGCCTTGGACGGCCAGGGAGACTGTGGCACCCAGAACTGAAAGGAGGAGCCATAGATGCGGGGCCGGGACTGGAAGTCATGTTTCTGTGGGATCCTCACTGGAAGCGTCTGCCCGAGAACCAGAGGATGGAGTCTGGAGCTTGAGAAGGAGACGTGTCTGAAGCCTGAGCAGTTGATCCCTGTCGAAGCCAAGGGGGAACGGTCAGCTCATCCATGGGAGGAGGGCTGGGCATAAACGTCCTAAATCTGGGGGTGGGAGAGAGTGGTGTTGGGGGTCAAATCGTATGCAGGCACAAAGGAAATAGAGCAACTATGTCATGACACTAAAGGGCATTCCAAACAGTGTCAGCTATTACTATCAATCTATGATTACACATAACCTAAAACTATAAAAGCCTGTAATTATGAAAACAATGTAAATTTCATATATGAGACATAGATGTGTATGTATTTCATGCATTTGCATGTTTTATAAACTTATATGTCCATAGATTTATGTTCTGACATCCACCACCACCCTGATAGGACAGAAAGAAAAAGTCAGAAATGCACCAGAAGGCATGCCTGGATGGCTCAGTCAGCGGAGCACCTGACTCCTGCTTTCAGCTCAGATCACGATCTCAGGGGCATGGGATCAAGCCCTCCTCTGGGCTCCTCACCCAGCAGGAAGTCGGCTTGGGATTCTCTCGCCCTCTTCCTCTCCCTCCCTCGTTCTCTCTCTTTCTCTCAAATAAGTAAATAAATAAGAAATGCACCAGAAACGCTGGTTTCTGACTCGCCAAGCAAGGATGTCATCAGGATGTGTGACGGGAAAGAAATCAGGCAGATACAGAGCCCGTCCTCTTGAAACTTCCTCTCTGCAGGTAAATACATTCCTCCAAATACCTGGAGAAAAGTATAAATCAGATCTGTCCCTATGCTTGTGCTTACTCTGAAGAGCTCACCACAGACATTTCAGCTCAACAAAGGCTGTTCCCCTGAACTGCGTCAAAACCCACATTGACTCTGTGGCAGGAACTACAAAGTCTAGGCTTTGGGTTTGAAGTCCGTGTGCTTCTTGCAGACGGTGTGGGACCCCATGCTCAAGGAGAATGGTCCCAGAACGGACTGAGGGGCCTTTTTTTTGAGGGCTGTACTTTGAACTGGTGGGGCTTGAGGATCCTTCACAGGTGAGCTGGGGGGACCCCTTGCAAATTGACTAACGACTCTCCAAGCAGCTTCTTTAGCTAAAAGAATAGTAATGTGGCCCCCCAGGTGTCCCACATTGGTTCTGATCCATGAGTCACCAGGACGCATGCCTAGAGCAGGATCTCCGTAACCCTAAGGTATGTTTCTCCCAGAAGCACGAGGAGAGTGGGGCCTTGAAAAATCCATTCTAGGAAAGAAAGTAAAGGAATAGACAGGCGGCTCAGTGTCAGAAAAAGGAAGTATTTTTGCAAAAGTGAAGGTTACCTCCAACACAAGTGTTTCCCTTCCCGATGGCCTCGGGTGACCCCGCCACCTCCCACCCAGGGCTTCATGAGGTCAGCCTGACAAACATGCGGCATTTTCTCAAGGGGACACTGACCCTCCTTGGCTCCAACTTGGTTCCCATAGTTAATGATATTATATGGAGCCCAAGAGATGATGCGTGCACCATCTCTTCATATGTTTTCTGCTTTGGGTTTACAGCTGACACGCATTTCCGCGCGGCAGCGAGCTCTGCTCCCACCACAAGGAAGGGAAGCCCAGGCCGAGGGTCCCGGCCTCGAGCACGGAGCCTCCGCGGGACGGAGAGCTGGGTCCGCGCACAGGTGCAGCTCTCAGGCCCACGGGCAGGTGCCAGAGTCATTGCCTCAGGGCGGGGCGCACCGGCCGCGGAGCCCCAACTGTCCCCGCAGTGTCGCTAGCAGTACCTTCCCTCCAGCCTGTGAGTTACCTTCCAGAGGGGTGCCAGGCTCTCAGAGCATAGGAGCTGCTGTAACTCAGCGCCTTCGACGGACTGACGCGGAGGCAGCTCAGCGGTGTCCACGGAATGACAGTCGGGGTCAGAGAGTGCGAGGATTTAGAACGCTGAAGTGATTCCATCAGACCGACCTCTGCCTGGAAGCCCCATCGCCCCAGGCGCACGGGAGCCCCCCACGGCTCCCCCCCGCCCCCCGCCCAGGTGGGTCGAGGTGAGCCACAGCTGCTGGCCCTGGGGGGCCGGCCTGGTCCGGGGGCCCTGGAGGACCCAGGTGGGAGGCTCTGACACCCGATTTGCCCTTTGCAGACGGGCTTCTGGAGTCTTTTCTGCACTCCCTTCATCCCCGTCCCCGCCACCCTCGCCTGTCCGCTCTCCAAGCTCCAAGACTGGCTTGGGCGAATGTCCCTGAGAGCATCTGGGTCCCCAGGTGCCCGCACGCTCTTCAGCCTGGACGACCAGTCCTCTCAGCAGAAGCTCTTCCAGGGGAAACTTCCTCTGCCCGGACGCTGGGACTCCGCACGGGACCCCTTCCCAGCAGCCCCTCCTACTGCCCCTACTTCCCCCGGTTCCCCCGGTATGTCTGTCTTCTCCTGTCACAGCCCCATGACATTTCAGGCCCATGACTGCAGAAGCCACAGAGTCCCAGTCATAGCCCGTCTTTGAAATAACAGAGTCACGGAATCGAATGTCCCTCCACATTTCCTCTTAATCTCAAAGCTCGAATGTCCCAACACCCCCTTCTTCCATGTGCCCCACCAGCCGCCAGTCAGCAATCTGGGCCCTCCTTGTCCTCTGCTGCTTCCCTCCAGTGAGTGAGTGCTGGGAGACAAGCCCTGCAAAGGTCTGCAGACTCGGATGGTGGGCGGCTCTGCCCACCACCAACCTGTCACCGTAGGGCGCCGGGCTTTCTTTACAGTCCCCATGTCCCTCTGCCCCCCCACCCACCACCTGTGTGCACAAGGTGTCCTGACTCAGGAGTGGGAGTTACAGCCTGCAGCATGACCCCCGCAACTTTCAGGGGTGGCCCTTCACTGCACACCCCAACCGCAGTCCTCAGCCCGGTCTGCAAGGTCCTGCAGGCTGCTGGGTGTCCTCTACCTGCTCTGCACATTTTCACCATCAGAATTGTCAGCCTGGGACACATGCATGTGCACATACATGCGCACAAACAGACACACACACAAGGCCATCCCTCCCAGCCCTGTTCATCTCCTAGTGCACAGCTGACAGGTGACTCCCAGGTGAGGCTCCACAGGCTGTCCGGGCAGGCCAGGCTAAGCTTCCTGTCCCTATACCCTGCACCTGTCCTTGGGCCATTCCTCAGCTCCTTGTGGTGCCACTCACCACGGGTTCCTGGAGGCTGAGGCTGACGGGTACCGACCAGAGCCTATACTGACCAGACCCTGAAGAAGGAGTGTTTGGTATGTCAGTTCCACGAAGGAACCAAGGGCACTCAACAGTGTGGAACCACGGATCCCAAAAATGTTCCACAAAATGCATTGTAGGTGTCTTAGAACTGAAAATGGCTGAATAGCCAATGGCCAGAAAATGAGTAGATTATAATGTACCCATAAGATGGGAAAGTAGCCTGCCATGGGGCATCTTTTCAGAAAACTTTTAGTGATCTAGGAAAATGATAATGACAGGTTGAAGGAAAAAAAGCAAAATAAAGACCCAACACATAACACCTAATATTATTTAAATAAATGTAAACGTAAAGCTTAGTTTGATAAGTGCTTATCAGTACACATCAACAAGACACATAAAACAGGATGGCATGGATATTAAACATGTAAATAGCAAAGGCGAGGATCAAATATGATCTTTTACTGCATTATTTTATTATTTTATACCAGAAGGAAATGCTAAAAATGTAGAGGAAACAAATATGTAACAAAAGAAAACCCTAGTCTAAACTGTTTTTCTTTTTAATTCTGGAGCATGTTATGCTGTCTTGTAATCGGTCAGTGTTCTCCCACACCCACACCTCCAGGCCCACACACACCTGTACCCTATACTCCCACTCCTCTGTGCACACCTGCACTTACGCCACACATCCACACCCCACTTAGTATATTTTTGAAAAAAAAAAAAATTCAGTGTACCAAGGACACTTTAAAAAAATGTTTGTGTCTGCTGACATGGTATTTTATTCTTCCAAGAAATTTATCCTAAAGTATAGATAAAATTGTAGAGAATATAATCAGTATGATGTTATTTATAATTTAAAGAGTTATGTGAAGTGCAAGTGATAGATAAGGATTACAATATAACACATTTTTTATAGTCATTGGATATTGTATCTCATGTACCTATTTGAGACCACTCCCCCCGTTCCAAGATGTAATAATGACATAAAAAAGCCACAGGCACACAAAACCAGGTCCATGCCTCCTAGGACCCAGGAGAAGGGGAACACGAAGCAGTGAAACAGATTTAGGCTGTAGCCCCCATACCTGGCGGAGAGGGAGCTGCTAGAAGTCTCAGGGAGGCAAGCCCATGGCCCACAGACACCCCTGCTTAAAACTGGGCACAGGAGGAAGGGGAAAATCCACACCTAGCCTGTGCCTGTAACTGAGCTGAACTCCAGTGGGTGCACTGACCTGGGTGGGCCTCGTGTTGCAGTGAGGTCCAGGAGTGCCAAAGAGCAACAGGCAAGCTGCTGGCATGGGCAGAAACAGGCACAGGGACAGAGAACTCTTCCCTCTCAAGACCCACAAATACAAAATCCCAAGAAGCGTTTGCATATGCTCCGTGCTGACAGAAGCAACCAACACAGTCATTAATGTGAAGATGCATTTGTTCTAGATGAAATTAGAACAACAGAATTATATGAAAAATGACCTAAAGATAAATATGTTTAGAATCCTCAAGTAAGGAAAAAGATACCTATTCTTAGAGGACAGAAAATATGAAACATAAAGGAAAACTTCCATCAAGACTAAGTGTCCATGAACAAAAGAGCTGGTTGGAAATCTTAAAAATGTAACGGACAAAGGGAAAGAGGCCTGAGACTCCTGGAGGCCTGTCTCCAAACTGTTGCTAGAAATCATTTGTCAATCTAGAGTTCTGCACCCAGCTAAGTGGGATTCAAGAGTGAAGGAAAAATAAATATATTTTCAGGTAAACAAAGGCTGACGTTTGCCACTCAAAGACCCTCATAGAAAGCTGCTAGAAGTCTTACTTCAGCAAGAATAAAGGCAAGCCCAGAGGGAAGACGTGGGTGTAGGAAATATTGATAAAATACGTGGTAAATTTAATTAATTATTGACAATGAGAAATAATAATTAATTGTGTGTGTTTTGTACAGTGAACTCAACCTCAGACAACCTTAGTGAGGAAGGGGGCAGGAAGTCATTGTTGGGTGTGAAAATGCATTGCAGTGTTTGTCCCGCTGGGGATGGAGGTGGAGATATGTGATAGCTCGGACATCTGTGTTCAGGCATCATGGACACAAAATTTAAAGATATAACCATGGGCATAGGATTGCAATCTATACATGGGTTCCAGAAGAGAAGAATACAAAGGATATAGAAAAAAAAATTAAAATCCCTCAGAAAAAATCGAAAGGAGAAAGCACACAAAAATAAGTTGATACAGAAGTTGAAGAAGTAAGAGTCATAATTCTAAATGTGTCCCTTTTGCAAAGAGTATAAAGATTAAACTTACATGCTAAAATTTAAAAATTAGATATATATATATATATATATATCTGTGTTTTATATATATATATATATATATATATAGTTCTTATGAAATATATGTCTAAAATAGAGCAAAAATATTTTCAATGAAAAAACATATCTCAGGGACTGAAAGAAAATTCTTTTAGTAGTATTACTACAGAAAATATAAAAATTGAAGGTAAAAACAGAATCCTATGTGATAAGATCATACACATACTTTTGGAATGTATCTAGAATGGTATTTGGAGATAATACAGCCTTAAAATACATTTATTAAGAGAAAGAAATAGTAAAATAAATTTAAAAAATCAAAAAAAGGACTAGGAATATCAAGAGCAAAAGTAACTGAAAGTAAACACAGAGATCTAAAGATGGCTCTTTAGAAAGACTAACTAACTAGAAAAAAAAAGCAACAACTCTAAAGAGAATGAACAAGAGAAAAGGAAAGAAAAAATGCAAAAAAAATTAAAGACATTAAGAATGAAGAGGCTCTGGGTGCCTGGGTGGCTCAGTGGGTTAAGCATCTGTCTTTGGCTCAGGTCATGATCTCAGGGTCCTGGGACTGAGTCCCGCATCGGGCTCTCTGCTCAGCAGGGAGCCTGCCTCTCTGCCTATTTGTCATCCTCTGTCAAATAAATAAATAAAATCTTTTATAAAAAAAGAATGAAAAGGCTCAAGTAGACAAATACTTTGAACTTAATCAATAAATACAAAAAGTTAGATAAAATGTATAACTTTCTAGAAAATATCAATACATTAATAAAATATATCTTATTAATAAAATATAGAAAATATGAATAATCCTATACTCACTAAATAAATTGAATTACCAGTAAAAGTTTAGGAAAGAAAAGTTAGTAAATTTAAAAAAATAAATAGAAAGAAGCTTATTATTAAAAAGAAAAAAATACACTCCTTCAGATACTTAAGAGGCAAAGCAGTCTTGCAGGTAAATTTTTCCAAACATTGAAGAACAGATAATTCCAAGTTCATATAGTCATAAAAACTAGAAAATAATCCAACATCTAGCCAAGTCGGGTTTTTTCCAGGAATGATAAAACAGAACTACATCTATGCCATGTCAATGAGTTAAGAGGGAAAAAAAACCTTGCTTTAGATGTGATCCTTGTAGTAGATTCAGAAAGCACTGAATAAAACCACTACCCATGTTAACCAAACAACTCTTAACCAACAGGACACGGGCGGAACCTTTCTTAACCTAATGAACGAGACCACGCCCAAACAGAAAGCAAGCATAATCCTGAGAGGGGACATTTTATCAGCCCTTCCTTTGTAACCAGTTACAAGGAGAGGACACCCAGGTCTTGAGCACTGTGCTGGGACGTTAGTCAATGCAATATGGATAAAACAAAGTTTTAAAATGTGGGAAATAGTAAAAAGGGCTCTATTTGCAGGCAGTATCCATGCAATTGTAATTCATAGGAGAAAACAATGGGCAAGAATCATAAAAATCCTTCATAATCTGATAAATATAAGTCAAAACAAAACACTGCCTCGCATGTCAGATTGGCAAAAATCAAATGACAGAACTCAGGGCTGATAACTGGGCTATAAGACAGCACTCAAGTCCTCCCTCCACAGAGACTTCTATTGGTATGGCTCTTCTAGAAGGCAACTTGTAAGTAAACATTTGCTTTTATTTCTACGAGTTAATGGGAAAGTGAACTTTCTGAGACATGAGTGTGATCGTAACATCTTAAAGCTTGAATGCTGATGTCCTGGCATATTAGCAGGCACTTTTCAAGCCTTGTTAGAGGAATAAAGAAACATGTACAAACTGCTTACACGATTAGGATACATTTGCTGTTTCGTTGCACATAGTTTCCCGGTATGTGATTGGGCTTTCATCATGTCCGTGGAGTTCATCCTTTCAAGGTCAGGCAGCTGGAGGGTGGGGGACGTGGGTTCCAGCCCAAGTGTGTCCTAGAGAAAAGTCCATGTCCTCACCCATGACATTTCGTTCCCTGTGAGGGTGTGGGATTGATGGGGCCCGGCAGCTGGCCGGGAACCAGGCATGAGGTCCGTAAGAGCATGAAGGTTTATAGTGCCCTCAGCTGAGGACTCGGGGCTTTGTGTAATAATTTCTGTAATAACTTCAGGTGAAGGAGGGATGAAGAGGAATAAAAAAGCTTGAGCCTGCGGGGGTGGAGAGGTGCTGGGGAGTTGTTTTATTTAATAATTTTAACAGGGGAACAAGAGTCGAGCTTTTAGGGGGAGGGAGGTGTGAGTAGGTGGAGTAGAGGGGATTTTTAGGGCAGGAAACGATTGTTTGAGATCGCTTCATGGCGGCCACCCACCGTTCCCCATTTGTCTCACTAACCCCACAGAACGTAGGGCGCCATGAGGGAGCCCAATGTGTCCATACTGGTTCCTCAGTTCTCACAAATATTCCACATTAATGCAAAGTGTTTCTTATAGAAAGACGGGGGAGTGGAGCCAAAGCTGAGGGAGTGTATGGGAACTCTGGATTTTTCAGTCATTTCTCTGTAAATCTAAAACTTTTCTCTAAAAATGCACTCTGAATAACAATGAAAAAGGTGGTTCTGGCGCTATAAGGGAGGCTGAGGAGGGTGTGGAGGAGGGGAGGGTGCGGAGGCATCTTCTTTTCCTACGCCGGGCTCATTCCGACCTACTCTAGACCTCTTTCAGGAGAGCAGGGGAGAGGGACAGAGAGAGGACCGGCAGGTGGTTCTCGGTGCTTTGGCTGGGGGACTAGTGTGGGTTGGTGAGCTGTTGACACTGACGCTCAAGGAAGGCTCTTCACAGGCGCCGCACACAGGACTGGAAGCCTTGTCGGGCTTGGGTCTCAGCTAACGGTGCTCACTGGGAGGGCTACCTACCTCTGAGTTCTGAGGACAAATGCCAGAAGCACCAAATTGAGTGTGACCTGTGCCCTGGGAGAAAGAATGGAACCAAGACGGTATTGGCAGGGATTTAGCCTTGGCAAGAGGGAACAGCCCCGTACAACGCAGAGCACGGTGCCCTAAATGCTTCAAGAAATGAACAGCGCTCAAAGCCACCAGACCTGGGCAGTACTCCCTGCCCCTGCCAGATAGGAAGTCCTATTTTAACAGGCTCCTTCGGTCTTCCAGGGATTGGAAGGAAAAGGAATCCTGAGTTCTGGAGGAATTCTCTTTTTCGTCGAATTTTGTTTCTGGTGATCCCTGAGTCACAGGCTTGCCGCAGACCTCCTCATGGGACATCCTGGCCCTGGGTTTCTGTCCTGTAGCTCCAAGTTTCCCCCAAGAATACTCTGGAAGATTTTCCATTAGGGTTGTTTATACTTAAAAAAAAAAAAAAAAAAAAAAAAGGAAGTAGGCGGGTATTTGTACATTACATGTCATTCATTATTCTAAATGTAATTTTAATCAGTTCGAAATGAAAGCATCTTAATATTCTCAATAATGGCACTGGTAACTTTAAATATTAAAACCCACATTAGGAATTCCCCTGCCTGTGTAAAAACTGCAGTATTTGCATTATGGATTGTGAGTTTGACCCAGTCTACACTTTCTGAGCTCAATTTTAGATGATCCTCGTGCCGTTCTCAAGCCCACAGCAAATGCCAGGGAGATTAGTGGTAAACAAGACCCTAACACATCAAAATTAAATGTTCCTAATTACCAACTTTAAACAAATCCTCATCATGCAGCAGGGCTAATTCCTTGCCACGTGTTTGTGGCACTCAGAGAAGGCTTTTAGGACACACAGCATTACCATAATTTTTTCGACTGGAGTTCTCATAGGACATCAGCTGAAGTCCCTACCCTTAATTTTAATTGCATAGGCTGCATTCTTAATTAAAAACTGTACAAATGGATTTTATGCCATGCCAAAAGAAATCCAAGTTCATTAGTTATAAAACCTTTTAAAAATTGATGCAAATATGCGAATTCCTTAAAAGTTTGAACTCCAAGTCCTCATTTTATGTTGAGTTGCTTTTAATCTAGAGAATAATAAAGTCAACATAAATTAAGGGGTTTTTTTCCTTTTTTTTTTTTTTTTTGGTTGGTTTCTGCCTTTCTGATTTCACGTTTTTCCCTGTAGAATGAGATTCATTTTGAATTCAAATTCTTTAGAGATTTGTAGGGGAAATTCCTGTTGACCTTTTCTCCCTGGGTTTTGCAAATGAAAGCTGATGAACCCTTTAATAATTTTGCTTATTAAGACACAATTACATCATCTTCAGTGACAAGAGGAATCAAACTTGCCAGCCTATAGAATTAAGAAGAGCCTTCTCCAAATGCACTTGATTTACTTTTTGTTGTAAATTCATAATTTTCTAATTTAAATAATTTTACGCCCAAACATTTTCAAAGCCATGCTTGCATTCAAACATTGCAACTTTAAGCAGAGATGCTCAGAGAAGCTGCATATCAATTTTCCCTTGTTTTCATTGTGTTTTTGTCCAGTAGGAAACCTTGTACACAGTGGGCGTCTAGTAAGTATTGTTTGAACATGTGAGGGCCGGGTCTCACTGACCAGGAAGAAGCTTACCTGGTTAGACGGGAGAGATCTGAGCAGCTGGGTATAGAGGCAATAGTTATAACTGAACAACAGTGCAGTGTTTCTCTGGTAAAAAACGGTCTCTGTGATATTTGTTAGAGTAAAAAATAAAAATTTAAAAATGTGCGTCTATGCCTTGCCTAGATTACACTGTCCCATATACTAGCCAGTGGTTTTATGAAATTAGTTACAAGTAAATAAATTTAAAATTTGATTCTGTAGTTAGACCAGCCACATTCCTGGTGTTCGGCGGCCACACCATCTAAGCAGAAAGTTCTGTGGGGCCGCGCAGAGGTGGGGAGATGTCAGAACACACGTGGGTGCTTCAGTCTTATCTGGAGAACGTGGCTCATGCCACTTCCACCATAGTCCTCACAAAACTTAAAACCTTCTGCCTCCTCTGCAAGGCAGCGTCTGACCTCTCCCTCCTGCTCCTTGTTTCTCACACTCCTCACCTGAGCTGTCCCGTGGCCCTGCCCTGGCAGCACATGGCCTCTGCCTCTACCTCTCTAGCCGTCTGGTGGTGCTTCATGGCGAGGCGGCTTTCACAGCGCATGTCCCGCGTGAGGGTCACAGACCTTCCTTACATTTATTCAAGCCGCTTTCTCCCCAGTCTCCAAAAGTGAACCACATCAGATGTATCAGGATGCTATAGGCATGACCAGTGTGTGTCCCTGTGGATGTGATGACCCTGTCTCGTGGCCTCTCCCAGGTGAACAGACAGGGCCAGGGGCTAGAGCCAGCTCTGCACATTCCTCTTCAGAAGCTCCTGAAGGTTAGTGCAACACTCATGCCATCTGAGAGCAAATGTCTAATGATCACCAGCTCTTACCAACCAAAGATGAGTTTCATTATCATTTCAAGGAGACTCAGCAGGAAAAATGAAAGCCCTGGTTGGAGCCTGGAAAATGAGTGAAGTTATTGGCCTAGTGCGTAACCAGTGCAACTGTGCCCATATCCCTCCCCCATACTTCTCAGAGAGCTTGCCACGGACGTCTGTCGGGCTTTGTCCCAATGCGTGTGATAAATACAACAGACGTTTTTGTGTCTCAGGAGTCTCTGGCTCAGTCAGGGCCCAGTTGCTTTGGGCATGCCTGCCTCACTCAGCTGGGCTTGCTTGTGTATCTGTAAGCAGCTGGCAGGTGGGCTGACCTGGATTTCACGGGGATGACACGGCTCTGCTCTACAGGTCCTCACCTTCCGGGGTGCTGGCCTATGAAGTCTTCATAATGAAGACAGCAGAGGAAGAGGGAGTAGCAAGCACGCAGAATCTCTATAGAACTCAAGCTCAGAACCGGCGTGCCGTCACTTCCGCCACGTTCTGTGGCCTCTCCATCATTATCAGGAGCCCAGCGTCAACAGTTGGGAAAACAGACTCCATTCCTTGGTGGGAAGAGCTGCAAAGTCACATTGCAAAGGGCACGGATCCAGAGACAAGTGGAAGATTGTGGTTATTGTTCTCAATATAACAGCTTTATTGAGATATAATTCACACACCACACAAGTCACCCATTTAAAGGGTACAATTCAATGGTTTCTGGTATATTTACAGAATTGTGCAATCATCACCACAATCAGTTTTAGAATATTTTCTTAACCCCAGACAGCAATCCCGTACCCACCAGCAATCACTCCCCGTTTCCCTCCAACGTCCCCTCGCCCCCCTCCTAGGCAACCACTAATCTACTTTCCATCTCCATGGATATGAGGGCTGTGGCTATTTTTGCAATCCATCTACCCACACAACCTCCCCTTCCACAGGACTGAGATGAAATATGCTATTCCATGAACCAGAGAACTCTGATCTAGTTGGATAAATAACCCAGTTTCTGTTTCTGTTGCCTCAGGGAGGTTAAGCTAATGGGTGCTAAGACCAGAGCCCACATTCCATTGTCAGCTATCCTAGACTTTATCTGAAATGGCCGCCTTCTACCAGAACTTCCGTGGAGGGCATGCCCATCTATTTCCCAGGTAGAGAAAACTGTCCTCAGAGAGTGGCATCCCGGCCTACATTTCCATGTAAAAGCTGCAAGAACCTCTAGGTTAAGGGAAGTTCAACCATGTTTCTCTACCATTCCCCACCCTTCCACTCTTCTCCTTCCCCATCTGCAAATGGAACCAGGAGTGTTGAAATGTTGCAAGTAAAAAAAAGGGGGGGGGGGAGAAAGAAAGAAAGAAAGAAAGAAAGAAAGAAAGAAAGAAAGAAAGAAAGAAAGAAAGAAAGAAAGAAAAGAGAGAGAGACTCTCATGTTATTTTTGATCCAAGCAGAAGCAGAAAGTGCCAGGGATCTCATGGGAGGACCTCTTCTCAATGATTTTCAGTTGAATTTTTACAGGCCCATGAGGTTAGGACAGTTAAACAAACTTTGGGTAAATGCCGCTGTCTTTTTATTCATTTATGAACTAACCCTTCAATTCTTTTGAGGTTCAACCCTCAGCACTTTCTACAGAGCCTGAAAACAAAATGTTTCAATATGATTGGAATATGCAGTGTTCAGGAAATGTCATAAAATGGAAAATAAAAACCTGGCATTTTGTTTAGTAGAATTATTCAGAGACTTCTTCATAAGTTTCGTTTACACAGAAATTCATTTGGGTCAAGTCGAGTAAACCAGCAAATTAGCTAGGCTAGTCCCTGACTTGATTCAGCAGCATTTCAGAATTTCGGACTTTCTGCCCAGTTGGCTCTGTCCGCCTGTGGATTGCAAATGTCTCACCATGAAGAACCGTAAATTTGATCCTCCAAGCGAGAGAATCTATTGAAGACCTGCACTATCCTATCACGGGTCCGACAAAGCTGCTGGAACAAAATGGGGTCTTATGAATAACGTCAAGATTGTCTTCTCACACTGACCGTCCCCCCTTTCCAGGGGAGGACAGCTGGAGCCAGACAAATTCAGAGACATTACATCCGGGAGAAACAGGGAGTGGGAGAGAGAGCAGAGACGGGGTGGGGGGGGCGCGAGAGGAGGGAGGGGAGAACGGGGTGCTGACAAGCAGCAGGCCTAGCGCGGTGCTTTTGTAAATTTTCTGTGTTCCAGAACTATTCAAGGGCTGGGGAGAGAAGCAAGGAGAGAGGAAAGAGAACTGGAATCACAGCCTCCATGCAGCACCTATAAGTGTTTTGTTTGTTGAAACAGAGAAAAGCTCCAGGAACACAGGAAAGTGGGCTGAAGGGGGGAAGCCAGGCTCCTATGCCAAACCAGCCTTTTCTCTGTAAAGCTTTTGTTTCTTCAAAGGTGCCATAAAGCCTGAAAGGAAAAGAAATGAGCAGCTAGGATGTTATTCTTTTCAGATTTTTCTTTTGCTGTTGACTTTGATTCCGGACTGCACAACCGGCCTAACCTTGGCTTCGCTTCCCTTCTCCACCCCACTCTGGTGCCGTGAATGAAGTTTATCAGCCAGTGACGGGCTTGTAGTGAGCAATCCCGGTAACCGCATACACAGGATACGTTTGTATGGATCCCCTTACACCTTGAAGAGGGACATCTTGTCTTGGACTTCCTATTTCAAAGACTGACTTGAGACTATTTTGCAGAATCTTGAAACCGTAAGAGTCCTTGTGGGTCCACAGAGTGTAATTGTTACGCCACATGCCAAGAAAAAAAAAAAATGCATGCAATGCCAAAACCTACCTGATTTGTCCTAGAATCTTAAACTTCACCTGGGAAACTTAGATTCCTTCTAAATATATTTTGGCTCCTTCCCCAGGAAGAGGGATAACAGAAAAATGTAACTAGTGAAGGACAATGTTCTCTTTTCACTCCTATTCCCAAGGTTTTATGACCAAAAACAAATAAACAAACGCCTCAGTGCAAGTTCTGCCCTCATCGGTTCTTGCACTTTCTCCTCCTCACCCTCCTCACCACCACCCCCTTTCCTTCCTGCAACTGCCAACCCCACCGTCCTTGATCTCACTAATTCACACTTGTGTTCGATATTTGAGTACCTGTGATTCCAGGCATGTGCAAGGCACTGAGAGTGGTGGGTGAGCAAGACACAGTCTCCATCCCCAGGCACCTCCTGGGCCGGCGAGAGAAATCGTGATACTGTGTGATATGTTCTCGCCGGAGGTAGAGACTCAAGCTCCCCGACACCTAGAGAAGAAAAGCACTGACTTTATTGGAGAACTTAGAGATGATTTCATGGGGGAGGGGTGATATTTTAACAGGATATTAAATATGAGGTCACAGTTTTCAAGGGAGAGAAATGAGAAGAAAGTGTTTTAGGCATAGGAACAAGGCACAGCCAATGCAGATGATGGGTCTGGGCAGCTCATACTGTGTTTAGGAGAAAGAGAGTCCTGCAAGACCAAAGCTTAGCACCTGCAGTGCAGAGAAGTAGGGAACAAACCCAGTGTGGCCACCTATAAATGTCTGTGTATTCCTGGAGGAGTCTGGGCTCCTTATGTCCCTTGGATGGTACTAATAGATGGCTGGGAGGAGCCCGGAGGACTGGGAGGACCAGAAATAAGATCACCTGCCAGGAATTTATTGTGAACATCTAAGCAAGGAAGGGGCAGATATAAGAGGCTTCAGAGGTGAATGGACGTGACTCAGTGACCAGTGAACAGTGGAGAAGGGCTTAAAGGAAATACCAAGGAAGCCTGAGGGGTCTAGAAAACACCAGAAAGTTAATGATGATGGCATTGCCTCCACCATGGTGCAAACCCCCCTGAGGAAGATAGGAAGGGCAGGGGATGAGAAAGGCAGAGGAAGTGACTTCAGCATCTTCACAGTCAAGGTACCTGTGTGATCCATCTGAGTGGAGTTGTCCAGGAAACCCCTGAAGGGTTGAAATGACTCTGAGGAAGGACTGGGGTCCAGAGAGAAATATGTGGCATTTGTAAGCACGTCAAGCACAGCCAAAGTCTTCAAAGGAACGAAACGACCCAGAAACATCCCATAAAAGGAGGAATAAAACGTGAAGTATCATGACAAGTTATTGATACAAAATGTGAAAAGATGCAGGCCTTGTCTTCAACTCCACTCTTCTGCCTGCTGCAAAGGGACAGAGATTTACACATACCAGGAGACAATGGGCATCAAACCAATAAATGCAATAAATTGTAGTGAGCCACTTATAGCGGTGGGCATGCACATTGCATTGGTGGCTCACAATAGAGTGTTAACAGTAGGGGATGGGAAAGAAAGAGAGGAGGACATGGAGAGCCTCTCAGAGCAAGAGGGTAGAACAGGTCCATGAGGAAAGCAGGAATTCATCAGGCAGATGAAAGGAGGGAGAGCAGATCAGAGGACGGCAGGAACAAAGCCATGGAGATTGTAAAACAGCCAAGTTCTTTAGCTGGACCTTATCTGGGGTTCAAGGTGGGGGGGTGGAGGTCCTGGTGAGAGAAGATGCTGAGAATATGCTCAGGGGCCAAATTATAAGGAGCATTTATGCCAAGAGAAAATTTAAACTTTACCTTGTAATCAAGGGAGAGATACCAAAGAATTAGGCAAGGTGGCAGAATGGTTAGGTTTGCAGTTTTGAAAGGTCTTTTGGGGATTTGAGGGAGGGAGATTTGAAGACGTCTGAGATGTAAGGAAGGCAGACTGATGAGAAGGCCATTCTATCCACACATGAGAAGGGTAATAATTTGAACTATGGGTGGGACAAGGGAGAGACCATAGATTTTAAGAAGAGAAAAGAACATCAGTAAGAATTGGCTGCTGGTGCAACTGTTGAGGAAGGAGGCAATTAAGAGCAAAAGAGACCTCTTAGTTCCAGGAGAGGGCCTGGTGGACATCATTGTTGCATGCCAAGGTGGGGAATCAAGGAAGAAAAGATGCTTAAGGATGATGGTCAGGTGAGATGTAGGGAGAGAGAGGGGCTTGAGAAAAGTGACCATCAAGCTCTGTGGGGAACTCCATGTTATCATGACCATTGGCATATCTATACCAAGCCTTCAATGTACAGTTTTCACCATTAAAATGCCAAAATACAAATATATATATTTCTCTCAAATTTCCAGTAAGCATTTTACTGCTAAAAAACCAAAAAGACATAGCTAAACTCACTGAACAACAAAGGTACAGATACTACAGGGGTGTCTAGTCGCCTACTTCATCCATCCATATGGGAACCCAAATTCCTCTCAGTCTATTCATTCAAGTTCCAATTTGAATTTTTAATGTAATAGGGCAAAAGCACAAAATTTACACCAATAGTAAGTACTGGATATTCCAAATTTTCTTCTGAACATAATAATGTCTTCCAGAGATGGTAGTATGGATTATCTGCAAATAATTATCCAACAACTATTGTGTAATGCTGTTACTCATCTCTTTCCTGGGATACTATCATCATTGAAAACTACCATGTGTTTGCTAAGCAAACCTGTCACCTTTTAGCATATTTACAGAGTAAGTTTTATGACAATTCTCTGTTCTTTTCAAAAGCCAAGCCAAATATTTGTTCCCCTAGAATAGCGAACAAAGCAGGTACCACAAAAAAAAAGACAATTGAGAATAATTTATAATATAGGACTTGATTTTTTTTTAATTAAGAAGAAACTATTAAAAATGCACCCTTTATTGGCATCATTTGTCTGGTGATCTGATTTTATTAAAACTTTCATTATTAGAAGGACCCCCAGAAGAGAGGACATAGTAAAAATAAACGTAAGAGAGGAGTGAGTTTGGAAAAGCACAGAAAAGATGAGACAGAAATAATCTAAATGCACAACTCAAGACTCCCAACCGAGTCATTGCCCTTCTCACATTCCAGAGCTTGAGATAAGTCTTCACAAGTCACTTTACCAGTTTCCTTTGCCCAGGAGTTCTGCTTCCATTTAGGTTATGGAAAGCTTTAATAGTTCTTTGCTTCCACCCAAACAATGAGGGAAAAATGTATAATCTATAAGTCTTACATTTTCTTGAGCTGATGTCACGAGACAACTAGATAGATTGAATTCTGAATGGTGACAAGACTCTCCTCAGAAACATAAAAAATACTAATGGTTTTCCCTTTGGCAGTGTATGGATAAAAGAGGCAGACACCATGAAAGTAAGTAAAAAGAGAAAAACTATAATTTTAACAACACTTAGAAATCAAGGATGGGCTAAAATTAGAATTTTAAATCTTTGACGGCCTTGGACACAAATGAAGTCCACAAACCCTCACAAACTCTTTCCACAAGCCACTATTAGGTGCTTGCAAGAAAGCCTGGGGAAGAGAGAAGAACTATATGAGTCCTCATCAGCACATATGCACTAAACTCTACTTCCTAGAACTTTCTCTCATATTAAGGTAAAGTCTTAAAACATTGTGGAAGGTACAGGAAGCCCCAACATCCCCCAAGGACATGAGCAAAGACCTACTGTCTCTACAGAGGAGGTAGAGACAAAACATAGCTCTTCTGATTCAGATAGGACCCTGGAAGTCTGCTTCTCAAAGAGGGGAAGGAAACACTCTCTACCAAAGACCCTCTTATAGATATACAGCAAAATTTGGCTGCCCAGTGAAAAGAGGCAGAAACACTAAGGAATCCCATTTAAAGTACACATATACAGAGCCTTCCTAAGACTGAGGCTCAGCTAGGAGAGCTGAGAATCACCCCTACTCTACCCCTGAGCCTTATGCCAATAGTAGTCTTCCTGAACTATGGAGCATAAAAATTGCTGAAACCTGAAGACGTGACAGGAACAGTGAAACATCCTTCATCATCCAAACCCTTGATAAGGAAAAAGATTGTACCAGCCTATCAATGAAGGAATTTCTAGTCCATTGTGCACTAAATATAACTATAGCAACAATAAAACCCAAATACAACTAAGCTAGTGACTAGATTGACACAATAATGATGTAGCAGGATGGGGGGTATATGTCCATTTTAAGCATAAATATTTTTTGGATATTGTGTATCCACTCTTCTACATTTAATGCCCTTAATTCAATAAAAAATTACAAAACATATGTGCAAGCTTTTGTGAACTCATGTATGTACACATATGCACATGTACAGGGAAGAGAGGGAAAAAAAAACCCTTCAAGAGGTAAGGTAGTCAATAGAAATAGACCAAGAGATGAACCAAATGTTGAAATTAATAGGAAGCAGCTTCAAAATAACTATATTCAATACATTAAGGATCTAATAGAAAAGTAGACAATTTGCATGAATAATGAGGTAAACCCAGCTATGTGATGGAGACCAGGAAACAAGCCCAATGGAAATGGTAGAAATAGAAAATATAATATTATAAATAAAGAATTCTTTCAATTGACACAAAGGCAGACTAGACAGTAAAAATGATAGTAATAATAATAATTTTTTAAAAAACTAGTGAATTTTAAGCTAAATCAGTTGAGAATATCCAAACTTAAAAACAAACAAACAAAAATAAAATAAAGGCAGTGGAGGCAGGGAAGAGAAACACAGTAGAACTCCCAAGACCTGTAGGATAATATCAAATATTCTAACACATTCATACAATCCCAGAAGATTAAAAAGTGAATGTGGCAAAAGAAATATTTTAAGAGGTAATGACCAAGCGTTTCCCAAAATTCATAAAAGATAAGCAAAACAAAGAACTCTAAGAAAATTAAAATAAGTAAACACACATACACAAATACTTTGACAGATCATGGTCAAAATAAAACAAACAAACCAACAAACAAAAACAGTAAAAATCTTGAAGACAAAAGAAACCTTACATACAGAGAAACAAAGATGAGAAATATCAGAAAGCCAGAAAACATCAGTGATATTTTTAAAGTAATGAAGAAAAACAAACAAACAAAAAGCTGCTAACCAATAATTTTATGGCCAGTAAAAATGCCTTTCAGAAGGACAGCAAAACAAAGCCTATTTCATAGAAAAAAAAGCTGAGCAAATCCATTGTCAGAACTACACCACAAAAATATATAGGTAGGTAGATAGATAGATAGACAGACAGATAATTTAAAAGAAGTTTATCAGACAGAAGCAGTATGACACTAGGGAAAAATACAGTTCTACACAAAGGCATGCAGACCTCCTCAAAAATGTTGGTAACAATGTAGGTAAATATAACATAATTTTTCATATTTTTAATTCATTCAAAGGATATCTGATTGTCTAAGGCAAGGAATAAAACATATTGTGTGTTTACAACATATATAGAATACATTGTTTAACAACATGGCACAAGGAATGGGAGAAGAAATGAAAGTTTGATGGTGTAAGATGAGATTTCTCTATTTGAAATGGTATAATAGTATTTCAAGGTGATTGGGGTAAGGTAAATATCACAAAACCTACAGCAGCCCATAAAAAATATTAAAGTGGTGTAACTAACAGACCACTGTGAGATTAATCTAAATCATAAAAAATATATGTAACTAACAGACCACTGTGAGATTAATCTAAATCATAAAAAATATTCAATCCAGAAGAAGACAGGAAATGAGGAAAAGGGAAACAAAAATAGGCAGGATAAATAGAAAACTAAAAGCACTCAACCATATTAGTTCTTTACTCAATATTATCAGTAATTGCATTAAATATAAATGGTTTATACACCCCAATTAAAAAGCAGAGATCATCAAAATGGATTTAAAAAAAAGCAAGACCTAAGCTTATGCTATAGTTAAAGAAAAAGTCCATTTTAAATATAAAGAGATATAAAGGTTAAAGTAAAAGAATGGAACATAAATATCAAGAAACAGTAATTTAAAAAAAAATACAAAATAAGCCTGGTGTGGCAATGTTAATATTGGGTAAAATAAAGTTTGATAAGGAATGTTACTAGGGACAGAGATTAAGTTTTAGATGGAGTTTTAGATATTAGTAAAGAGATGACTTCATCAAGAAGATACAATTTTATTAAGTGTGTATGTGATTAATTATAGGGCTTCAAAATACATAAAAATTTTAAAACTGGAAGGAGAAATTTAAAATTCACAATTATAGTTGGAAATTTCAAATTTAAAATATTATTAAAAAGTATCTATTCATTCTACACTCTTAAGAGCTTATAGTCCTGTTGGGGACAAAGGTACCCCTCATATTTTGTATGTCTGACTCTTCGGCTGTATGTGTAGAACTCTAATCAATGTTAGAGCAGGGAGGCACAGGGTTCCATGTGGGAAAACATCAGGACCATGCAGTCCCTGGTTTTTCCAGGACTTTTCTGGGCCATAATAACTTCAGAAGACATTGGCTCCCATTTAACCATCATGTGCCTTAAATCGTTATAAAGGATGCTGAGAATGAACTATGCATTACCCAGTTTGAGATGATTAATAATAACACATAAAATAATCTAGACAAAATCAAAGTACTACACAGCCCTCATGTTAAGCCTCATATCTGTCTTTAACTCTCTGAGACACATTGGTTTAACCATAGTCACAGCAAGGCAGGTGGACAAAAGAGAGAAGGAAAGTAGAAAATTGGCAAGAAATCATTCATTAACTCATGATTAAAATATTAGTAATAACAACAGTAACAACAGGCACTATTAGAAAGTGCCTCCAGGTTCCAAGAACAAACGCTGTATTGACTCCAACCATCCTGTTCACAGTCCTTTGAGCACAATTAGCCTCATTTTTGGAATGGAGATCTTGAGGCTTGAAAATTTACACACTGCTTGTTCAGGTCCCTGCATTGGTAAATGGTAAAGTTGAGATTCAAACCCAAGTTTGCCTGAATGAGCAAATCTCACTTGAGGATGACAGTTAAGGACATTGACTTTGAAGCCAAATATTTACTGAATATTCCCTTTGCTCAAGAAACCAATTAGAAACTATGAAGTCACATGGGCTAACAGAGTCTTTATGAATAGTGTGGTGGCAATGCCAACACCCTCTAACTCATGAAGCCATCCCCCAGGACCAGGATCAGTAGACACAGGTCACTGGAAGGAGGTTGCTGATAGTCATTTCAAAGGGCAAACAGATTAAAATCTACTCTTTTGCCTTCCCCAAACAGCACTTGTTCTCAGAGATAGGAAAAAAAAAAAAAAAATATGTAGCCTTTAAATTGACTTCACCATCTGTTTTGAATAATTTTGCATAAGGCAAATAAGCCTTCTAATTCATATGTCAGATTATAATTAGAATTTTTAAAAGGAGATGCAAAGATTGAATTTAGTCCTCGTGAATCAATAAGAGAAACTAAGGTGGGGAGGCACCATTTTTCCACTATCACTTGTTTATTTAGGGGATAAATGAGGCAAAGCCCAGAGTTTTGGGACTGAAGGATTGTGGTTTGAGGGCAATGGGTGCTTTAGGATATGAGCATGCTAAATGCTGTGGGGCAGGGGGTGCAGCTGTTCTGTCCACTTCTTCTGGACATCCTAGAAAGGACTCGCTAGGCACCGGGTCATCCCAGCAGGAAGCTTCAGGTGACCCAGCCAGGGCACACTCTGAATCTCCCCACTGCAAGCCACACCCTCCACGTCTGCTCCTGGTTGTACTAACAGCCTTGCATGTGTTTCCTATCGTCAGGCACATACCCCCATCCCACCCCACAGTGCAGTCCGAGACCTGGCCTCCGGTCCCAGGACTGATGTGAGGCTGTGAACAGTCTGGACTGTCTCTGATATATGATGTGAGAAGGAAGAAGACTGTACAGGGTGGGCTCCAAGGGTTACTGAGCATTCCATCTCCGACTTCCGGCCTCCCTCCTCTGGCAGCAAAGATGGGCCTGGCTTTAGATGGGTTGTGGAGGTTTGGGCACACGTGCGAGAAAGGGCAGGAAGGTGTCTGTCAACTGAACTGCTCAGTTAGAATATCAGCCTGAAGCAACCCACTTAAAAACTTTAAAACTTTATTAAATTTCTTTATATTTTTCTTTCATAATTAATACATACGTTAGTTTCGACAAAAATGTGTGTTACAGGTATGCCAACACAACTTAACCAGTTAACAGTATTACATTCCAAGTATAACAAACAATTATTTGAGTATTTGGGTCATCTGAAACCTACACCCTTAACTAGAATGACATTTTGTTTATTTCCTTCATCCTCCCAATATTCTAATGAAAAATATAAGATAGTGGGGAGCAGGGAGAACTTGGTTTCCAAAGGAAGCAGAACCCTCATCATCTCAGGCCATTATGAAAATACTTGTATTTTGACAAAGCCCACCAGCTGCATAAGAAAAAATAGATTCTCATTAACACTGCCCCAAAACTCTCTTCTTTTGTTCAGTATCTTTTTCTTTTTCATGGTTCAAATTGGCACAGGCATGGAAAGTGTACTCACAGGAGGATTTTAATTTATTGATGCTTCTTGCCCCTACTGTACATTTCGGCTCCCATTCGAGGGTAATGGATGAAGCAGATGTTTGACACCGCAGCCCCTCCTCATAACTTCACTCTTCAAAACCAGGTTTACAAGTACTTACTCGCATGGGTTCCCATTGACACAGGAAGCTGAGGTCATCATGAAACATGAGGCTGGGGCAGGAGCCTGAACTCATGTGCTTTGCAGCTGGGCCTCCATCTTCTGAGCACGTTACCAATTTATGGAACAGCCATAATTTTCAGCTTATGGACAAAGAAATAAAAGTGTTGACACCATTATTGTAACATCTGTGAAGGGAAGAATATGAGCCGATTTCTAAGTGCACAAATGGTACTAGAGTTATAAAGATTCTTTTATGCTTAATTGTATTCATTATCAGCAGTAATTATTTCTAACACAAGCGGTTTCTTCCAATTTAATGTCAACCGAAAAGGTTAAGACCTTACAATAGAGTCATTTCTACCTCATGATTTGTTGGGTCTGCAAAGTTAGGCTAATTGGTAAAGCAAGAATTGCTTCTGGGAGCTCTAGTGCCTCAGTTTCTGCTTGTCTGGATAGAACAGATCTCTTTGTTAATGTCACCAAAGGGTACAACTGGGCAGGGTCCAAAAGGATCCCCAGGCTTGTACTCTGAACGACACTTTCGTCATCATTAGAGGGACTACTGGAGGTTCTATCTCTACTCTACCAGAAGCATCTTTGTAAACAAACTTCTGCAGTTTAGGGTGCTGATGTTGAGTGACACATGGTGGGAGAAGGCTCTGGAATCCTCTGGTATTACATTTATGGATGAGAAGCTCGCCTCACTAACTTAAACAATGAAGGTATGTCTTCCTTGTGCCTTGGTAATCCAAGTCCTTCTGATCACAATGGGTAGAGGTGACCTCTCATCCTCAAGCCTCATCTAACAGGCAACCCCTTTTACGTGGTGACTCTGTCTCCAAGGGATTGTGCCATGAAGGCAACTAGTAGTGTGAGGGGGTTGACAGGACCACCATAATACTGGATAAGTACATAACATCGTGTGTGTGCCGGCAGAATCAGAGAAAGGGCAGAGGGTGTTCCATTCTAGCTTCCGAAATAGCCTCTGAATGATTTCAAAAATTTTACCTATAAAAATATTGCCCTGGGGATCTTGCCACGGCCACACTGAGGCAGCAGCATCCACCCTTGTAAAATGCAGTTCCAGAGTCTGGAGTCGCTTCCTTAGCCCCACCCTTCACCTCATGGGATCACCGGCTTGCGTGCTGACATCAGATGTCAAAATACTGGAAAGGTGACAGTTGCTTTTGTCTCTTAATTTCTCTTCAACCACTTAAAATTATCCATCTCTTTGCATCAGCTATAATAAATCCCAGCTTGTTTTCACTTAAGAAAGTCCATTGTCAGCCCTGTGAGATGTCAAGTTCATGAGATGATGGACCTTCTTTTCACGTTGACCCATCCACACCAAGGCTTCCATCTCTGCCTGGCACAGGAAGTCTCGTGTTAGCTTCGATTTCTTAGAAAACAGTTGAGGCAAGGCTCATGTAGGTGCCAACGTCCTACGGAAAGGTGACACTCTGGGGCAGTAAGAGTGAGGAGAGAGGGATTGAGGAAGGGTGGGAAGCAAACATGAGGTGATGCGTTCCCCCCCTGGGGAACGCTTTGCTAACCAACCGAAGCTTGGCAAGTGCACCTGCTCAGACTAATGAGATGTTACCAGATGGACTGTATGGAAAAACCATGCCCAGAATAGTGTCTGCTGCAGGGAGCGATGCAGAAGGACTTGTCCTTGCCTCCCATTGGTCAAAGTGCTCCCAGCGTGGAGCCAAGCCCCCCTCACACCTGGGTTTCTTCACTAGGGGAAACCCTTCAGGTGATGATACAAAGCCCATCTGCCTAATCAGGACTTGGGCTCAGACTTCAAAGACCAAGTGCTTAAGACCACAGTGATCTGCATTTGAATACTGATTGTTGTGGGCTGTTGTGCCCCTGCACCGACCTCCCAGATGTGAGATATCAGCATCAATGTGCTTATCACTTCTGCCACGTTGACCAAAAGACAGTCCCAGAAAACAACTCGCACCCTCAAAAGCATGAGGCTGAGCCTCTCACTGTGTGAGACAAATGACCCTCTCTTTGATACCTGGTGCCACCTCTAACAAAAAAAAAAAAAAAAATTACAATAATATGACCATGATTCACTTCCAGGAAATAATTTGGATATGTGCCGATGAGGAATGTCTGCCAGACTGCAGTGCATTTGTCTTTCTTCTGCCCACCACAGCAAATTCAGGTCAGATAATTAGCACTTGTCTTTATGCCTTCTGCTTTCTGAATTTCCGCAGTACCATGAGTAGGAGGTAAAAGTTCTAAAACCTTCCATGAGGTTGTTGTTGCCATGGAAACTACTCCCTTGGAATTCTCATACTTATTCCCTGTTGGTGAGCAGGAGATGTTCCAAACCAAATACTGCAAGAGTTCTGAAAGCCAGGCAGAAGACAGGAGGGCATGGGGAGTTTGGGGAAGTCCCCAGAAGGTGACAGTAAGGATAAAGGAATCAGGGAGGGTGATGTAACCTTCCATCTGCCTTCTGTCTGGTGAAGAGACTTCACCCAGAGCTCCACGCCCAGCCTCCATAGGGGAGTTTGAGTTTTTCATGCTTGTAGAGCTGGATTGACCTCTTGACCTCTTGCTATCACCTTCCTTTTCAACTAAGCAGCTGAATGACCTTGGGGGTACCATGCCTGCTTTCTGTCCTTCTGTACCTGTGCCTCTATAAATGAAATCTTCCAGCTGTCTATGGCCAGAAGTCTCTCTCTGCTCTAGAGAATTACGGTGCTTCTAAATGCAATGGCAGAAGTTCTGGTTAATGACTCACTGGTCTGGGGTCATCTCCTATCATGGGCCAAACAAGGAGCCAAACTAAGGCTTGAGAGTGCCTCGTCTGTCAAAAGATCCTTGAGCGAGTGACAACATTAGGTCTTTCTTCACAGGGGGGTTGGCCATTGTGACTGACTTCAGTTGGTTTCAACAGAAATTATCGGTAAATTTTCCATTGGTTTTCAAATCTTTTCCAATAATATTGTGAAGAATAAGGACAGTGGACCAAAATGAGACTATTTTAGTCCTTATAACGAGCTTGGGAGGGGAGTCTGATGGTTATGACTACTCCACTCCTTCCGATGAGGAGATAGAGGGTCAGAGAGGCCAAATGGCAGGGAGCCACAAGAACAGGACATGTTTGAGGTGTTCCCTCCCAAGCTGCTTGTTCTGCCTGGTGCCAGACTCTGGTTCAACGTTCTCTCAATTCAAGAGGAAAAAACAGTTACCTAGTTGTCAAGCCCCTTACCTCTCTTTTCTGAGAAGCCTATGGATTTGAACTTGAAAGTTTGTCCTTAAGGCACCTGGGTGGCTCAGTTGGTTAAGCGACTGCCTTAGGCTCATGATCCTGGAGTCCTGAGATCGAGTCCCACACTGGGCTCCCTGCTTGGCAGGGAGTCTGCTTTTCCCTCTGACCTTCCCCTTCTCATGCGCTCATACTCTCTCTCACTCTCTCTCTCTCTGTCTCATTCTCTCTCTCTCTCAAATAAAATCTTAAAAAAAAAAAAAAAATCGGTCCTTCTTGGATTGTGGTAGTATTTTGCAGTAATGTATTGCTGCCCCAAGGAGACATGAACCTGTGTCCAGTGTTCAAGATACACTCTTGCTAGGCCAACTCAATGAGAAAGTCTTTGAATCAACCCTCCAGGCTGGGGAGGGAGTGCAGGGTGAACGGCCGTCTACCGTAAAGCACAAAGATGGAAAAGGACAAGCAGTGGGAGCCGAGGAGGCTGGAGCGGTTGCGTCGTCCTGCTTCAGACCCTCCAGGAGGAGAGCCAGAGCCCGCAGAGGGAGTGGGCTTAGAGCCAACTGGCCCAAGGGGAGTGGTGGTGGTGCTGGGTCCTCCCCCAAAGCAGTGCAGGGGGCCTTTAGCATCCTTTCTTTCAGGGTGTGCCCCCCACATTTTGTAAGAGTGAAAAAGACGATGATTTGTACATAAAAGCTGTTTCTCCTTGAGCAGATTTTTTATTTCAAAATCTCAGTGTGTGCATGTGTGGGAGGCAACGGGATGGGGGAGCAGGCACAGCGTTGGCTTCGGGGTTTACAGGAAAGCAGAGGGGCCCTCAAATATGCATATGCTGCGTACTAATTTGAGTGCATTTTCCCTGAATTTAAGGGAACTTATACTATGGTCGTGCCAGACTCTTCAACAAATGTCTCAGGCTATTTGGTTTTTGTTTCTGATTTCTTGAGTTCTAACTGGTTCATTCATATTAGGGAACAAAGCATCCATATTTTAAGACTGATTTATGAATATATCCTGCTACAAACCAATTTAGAATTCAGTCCCCTGCACTCCATGCTGAATTAAAATACTGACATCTGCCAGGAGCAATCGGTTGAGATGAGTCTGAGGTTTGGTTGTTTTGTTTTGCTTTGTTTTAAAATACAGTACAAAATGATTTTAAGTGAAATTCCCAGGAATATAATTTGGGGCAAAGACAATCGAATGCTTAATGAACTCTATTCCCGAGCCTGCTATTTTTATCCCCGCTTGTCTTCTCGGCTTCCGTGTCCCCGCGCAGCCGGGGGTGGTGGTGCGGCAGCCGCCGTGGCAGAGCCCAGGCCGGTCCTCCCGGGCGGCACTCCGGGAGGAAGGTGGCTTCTGTAGGGTTGAGGCTCGGCGGTACCGTTCCTCCCCCCACCACCTGGAGGCACTTCTGGGCTGGCACGGGGACCCACGCAGAGACGTCCCGGCTGCTCCCGGAGAAAGAGCTTCCACCTCCTTGGCAGGTTGCTAATAAACATTCACAGCAGGAAGGAGGCCATATCAGGAGCTTGAAAGCCTGTTTGTAAGAGACTTTCATGAAGTCATCAGGGTCAAAGTTGATCTTCCTCTTATTAAACTTGGCTGAGAATGTTCCTGTGGACTTTGGCAGCAAGTCAACATTCTTCATTTAAATGAAGTCAGAGGGAAAAAAGGTAAGGAAGGGAGCACCTTCATTAAGCGGCAGGCCAGCAAGCCTGATGCAGGGAAAGCCAGGGCCGGGGACGGCGCCTCTTCTCTCCTCTTCCCGGCAGGGGCTCTTTCCGTGGCCATGTGCACTAGGTCGGCTTTGACGAAGCCATCGGACACCCAGCCCTTTGACAAAGTGGCCACGCTGTGGGTCACTGAGCACATGACCGCCTGAGACAGCCTTGGCCTCAGTCTCAGGGTCCACGGGTATTGCTCTGGGGTTGGCAACATCTCCTCTCTGACCCTGGGCTGCTGCCAGTCGGGCTCTGACTCCAGCAGCCATGGGATGAAGGGGTCACAGGTAACCCCCCCTCCCGGCACCTTTCCTGAGAGAGTCTCTGGGTGGGTGTGGGGTGTGTGCATTTACACCTGTGAGCTGTTTGCCCAGCCGGGGAGCTGGTCCTGGAAGCACACACACTCACCGCGGCTTTGCTCTCCAGGTGAAGTGGGCTTGTATGGGCTCTAGCAAAGTCGATTCCCCCCAGATTGTGAGGCCCCAGATACATTGATCACCCGACCTGTGATGGTGGTTTCCCCTCCCTGGTGGGCTTCTCAACAAAGCTGGTGCCCTGGGCCTGCCCTCTGCTCTTCACCGTACTGAAAAGGCATTTCCTAAATTCTTAATGTCTTAGACTCACTGTGGTCTCAGGATTGGATTGCGTGGCTGTGAGGAGGAGGGTCTGGCCTGCCCCTCAGCCCTCACTGCATCTCCTTCAGAAACTGGGGAGCACACACCCCTCATCTGATTTGTATTGGCTGCCTCGGCTTTCCCATTTGTTTCTATAACTCCCGGCAGTGTGCAGGGGCTGATTATTCCCATTTCTCAGGTGAGGAAGTGAAGAATACGGAAATGGGCACAGCCATGAAGTTCAGCAGCAGGACATGAACTCGGCCTGATGGCTCCGCTCTGGGGCTGCTGCCAGCCCACAGTCACGGTCGCCATGGCACTGCTGGGAAAGGCCCCGGAGCAGGGCATCACTGAAGGATCCTGTGTGCAGTCTGAAGTCTTTTTTTTTCCTCATTGCAGAATCATCTTGCCTCTAAGTCATCCCTAAAGCTCCAGCCAAGTAGGCTGAACACTGTGTCCTAAGGCCCGTGTCCCTCCCGGGCTGCGCGTCCGCACCTGTGTCAGCAGGAAGTGCTGTGCTGGGAGGTCTGGGGGCGGGGCAGGGAGCCAAAGACAGGAGGCGTCAGCACCCGGGGGCCCTGGAGGTCCTCAGGGAGGGAGCCCGACTTCATGGACAATTCAAATCCACAGTGTTTTTGACCAAAAGCAAAGGCGAATCTCAAGGAGGGTGGACAGCTGGCGACCCTCGGGTGACCTTAGTCAGACATGGCAATTAGAACGTCAGCATCTGGGGTCCCTTTCTGGGCAGTGGTGAGCCACCAAGGACTAAGGCAATGTGGTGGCTCCACATTCAGATATGTGTCTACGGACTGTCCCTCTGCCAGAGGGAGGCAGGAGACCAGGCGCAGCCACAGAAAAAGGCCCAGAAGGAAGAGAAAATCAAGTAAGAAAACGGCAAGTCACTAAAGCTGGGGCTGCAGGCCCGGGCAGGAGGCCTGACCCTAGAAGTCTCAGAGGAAGAGCCCATGGAGAGATTCCTGGTTTGGGGGACATGGAGGCCAGGCTCTGCACCGCCTGGAGAGGAGAGACTCAAAGGAATCAGATTTCCCAGGATATAATGGGCTAGTGGGGAAGAGTCATAGGCAGGGCCTTTGGTGTTGACTGTGAGGCCCCCAAAGAACATCTGGGAGGGGGCATTCGCATCTGGAACTGAGGGCCAGGTGGGTCTCCCTCAAGAGGAGGCAGCAGAGGGCTCCCTAGGAGCAGGGTGCAGAGGGAGAAGAGGAGACGCATGGCCTCTGCTGAGCCATCGGAGGGGCAGAGCCAGAGCTTGAGCCGTCGGAGGGGACAGAGCCAGAGCTGGCCAGAGGTACTGAGGGACACTGGGGCATGGTGCTGGCCAGGAGTCCGAGAGGCCCCAGGAAGAGTCTACCCTTTTCCTTGCGATTCAAATGTGGGAAAGCCAAGCATCACGGCATCACCCTTTGGGTCCTGGAGGCGCCTACCCAGAGCCAGCAATCCCCGGGCCTGCAGCTGGAGGCGCCGCTGGAGCTCACGTTGACAGCGGGGCCTCGAGAGGGGAGTTGGAGAGCTGCTGGCTTCCACGGCCCCACCTCGCCTCCTCGGTCTCAGACAACCCCCGCCACTGTGGGAGCCTTATAAACACAAGCAAGCGAGAACACGTCCTCGAGGGACCTCTGGCCTCTGGAACCTCCAGGTTCTTTTGGCTGAGTTGGGCCCGAGCTGCTTTAGCAAAAGGAAGGTGGGGGACAGCTGGGCAGTGCGTCCTGGGGGAAGGCTGCCCGCCGCGGTCTTGTTCTTGCTCTGGGAACACCTCCCCTTCCTCAGCCCTCATCACCCTGGGAGAAGGGCCTCCACCCAGTGAGCACATGTCAGAGGAGTCCTCTGCTGCCAGCCCACGGACCCCGCCAGGCAGCCCCGCTGACAATCGTGGAGGCTCTGCCAGGAAAATGTCAATAGGCGACATTGCTCCTGGCAACCAGAGCTTCGCTCTTCAGAAGCCGCTGCCATCAGAGGCGATTGGCCTCCTGGAGGAAGGCGCTGTCTGGATGAGAGGGACACGGAGCGGCCCCCCTCCGAGTGACACACCGCCGCGACATGGCCGCAGTGTGATGACAGGACACACCTGGGGTGTGCATCCCTCGCAAGGACACCTCTGGAGAGGAGGCTGGGCATTCAAGGAAAAGCTAAGCACAAGCACACCAGTTGGGAATGCCCCATGTTGCCAGAGTGCCTCCATGAAGCCGGGACCCTCAGGTCACCTGCTCCTGGAGATGCTCATGTCCTCCCTGACACCACCCCCCCCACACACACACCCCTTCCAGACCTTTCTCCACTGGTTAGACCAGCCCCTTCCGGGACCTGAGCTTCTCGTCCCTCAGGGCGAGGGTAGCAGGGCGTCCCCCAGGCTGGCCCTTCTTTGAGTCCAGTGTTCCTCCCCCACTCAGACCTGGATCATCCTGCCTGCGGGGGAGCCCAGAGGTGCTGTCACCAGGTGGGGGTGGGGGTGGGGGGAAGTACACGGCTTCCCGCAGATGCCGAGGACACGGGCTGCATTTGTGTTGATCTAGATAGTCAAAACAAAACCTGTCTGGTCTGAGCAGTCAAACCATCCTGGAGTATTTGGAGGAAATTCTTCTCTCAAGTACCTGGTAAGAAATAAGCATGAGAGACCAACGCTTCATTCAGTCGTGAGGATTCTTATGGCAGAAACAAATCAGCACGAAATAAAAGTGACAGTGGCTAAAATGTATCTGGCGAAGCTGTCAGAAGAGCTGAAATCTTTTGGCAGACCCAAGTCTGTAAAAATGATCCAGAAAATACTGAAATTGAAAAATAGGACGGGAAAAAAAAAAAAGAAAAATAGGACTGAAAACAGAAAGTGTACACTGGCAAAAACTAAAATTAGTAATATATCTATATCTATCTATATATATGAACAAAAATACTGATCTGTGAATCCTAGCTGCAAATTTGACTGCAAATTTGACTTGAGAATTAATCTTGATGAAAATGATTTTGCTAAATAATTCTTTGACCAACTTTATACACAAGCTAAATATTTCAAGTGTTTCTATTTTTATTTTAAATTGATCTCACCAGATTCGTGCCAGAAAATATTTTCTCCACAAAAAGCAATGTTGATGTGATTTCTTTCAAATATTTGCCTTTATAAAATGCTGTGCAAATATTTCGAGAATGGAAACTATGAGGACACAACAAGAGAATCAAAATATTATAAACCAACCTGTGGTTCTGGACAAGATGGAAGAGATAAATTTCTCTCTGATCCCCTCCACTAGGCATAGCTAACATCCACAGACATGATATATCAAATAAGCATATGACCGAATGGTGTAAGGAGCAGCATAACTGGCAGGACAACTGGGCTTTGAGAGGAGCACAGTGGTGGGTGTCCTGGGTTCTTTGTTTATTTTCTATTTGTCCTGAGTTAAGCACCAGACATGAGCACAATTCTGAAATCCTCAGAGACACAGACCAAAAAAATTTAAAAAAAAGAAAAGAAAAACTTGCCCTTTCTTGCCACGGGACCAGGAAAGGAGTAATCTCTGAAATTATGGTCAATCATGGATAACCATAATAAACATTTTGGTAAATTCGACTTTATAAAAATTTGAAACTCTAACCCTACAGAAGACTTTCTGAAGAAGATGGAAAATCAAGATACAAACAGAGAGAGTATTTGTAAAACGTCTATCTGACAAAGGACTCAAAGAATTCTCAAAACTCAGCAGTCAAAAATATAAATAATTCAAATAGAAAATGGACAAAAGGCAGTTTACCACAGAGGCTGTATGGATGGCAAATAAGCACATTAAAATACGTGTAACATCATCACACATTTGGGAAATGCACACTACACCCAGGATGAGAAATTCCTGCATGTCTACGGGAATAGCTAAAAGTAAAATTGCACCGATGCCACCTGCTCTCATGGCTGCGGAGAAGCTGGATCTCTTAACCTTTCCTTTCCCAAGGACTCTGGAAAACAGTTTGGCAGTTTTTTAAGTAAGACTCACATCTTAGCGGCTGACCCCGTAGTCACATTCCTGACCATATATTCCAGAGAAATGAGAACTCTGTCTACACACAAACCTGGACATGAGTGTTTACAGGCAGCTTGGTTTACAACATCCAGATGCCGGAAACAACCCAAATGTCCCCAGTGGGTGAATGATCAGATAAACTGGAGTACACCTGTGCCACGGAATGTTACCCAGCAGTAAAAAGGGGTGGACTGTCTATACCCGCAGTAACCCCCATGGATGTCAAGGGCAGAGTGTAGAGTGAGAGGAGCCAATCTCCAAAGGCTGTATGCACTAGGAAACCACTTAGTGCCCATTTTTGAGCTCAGGAGATTGTAGGGTGGAGACCAGACTAGCGCTATGTAGGGAAGGCGGTGGGAGCATGGGTGTGGTTATAAAGCCACAGCACAGAGGAGATCTTCATAGAGGTGGATGAGTTCTGTGCTTGATTGTGGAGATCATACCAACCTACACATGTGGTAAAAGTGCAGGGACCTCAACACACACATACAGGTGCTCATAAGACAAAATCCCAAAGGCTTGGTGGCTTGTACCTAAGTCCATTTTCTGGTTTTGCCATCATACTATAAAAGCCATTGCCTTTGGCTAGACCTGGGTGAAGCCTACACACCACTGCTTGTATGATCTTTGTAACTTTCTGAGAACTTAAAATTATTTCACAATAAATAGTTAAATGCAATGCTCTGTATCCACACATCCAGGATCTTCAGTCATGCCTACTCCTAGCTCAAAACTTCCCTGACCCGACCTGACCCTTCCTGGCTCAGTCCCAAATACAACCTTGGTAATTAATAAGGAGTGTATTTACATTGGTAATATTTGCTGTTTCCCAAACTTTGCAAATTCTTTTGAGTCCTGTGGTTTTACATATCCCATTTTCTTCATTTAAAGAACACTGATGCCCCTTCTCAGGTCTAATGTCAGCTTTGCTCTTTAGAAATCCATTTCTAAGCTCATTCTTCTGGTGCCTGCATTTTAACATGAATTAACTATATTACTTAAATATCATTAACATATAAATTATGTATTAATAAGGATTTGATGACTGTGTATCTGTGTGCCCATTACAGTCTATATCATGGGTCACATCGCATAGATTACAACCAAATCACAGTTCCCCTTGCAGAACTTTATTTTTGATGGTGAAGTCAGCAGAATATGTCACCCCAAGATATTCCTCTTTGGTATAGGGATTATTTTGAGCTGATTATTTTGAGGAAATGCAGGTACAGGAGGAGTGCTAAAAAAGAGCCCTTTTTGTAAGGGAAATTTATATTAAAAATCTCCATGTGTGTCTCCCTTTCCACCCCAGGAAGAGAAAAATGACTAAATCTCTTACCCAAGGGGAAGGCTCCACACTTCAGTCTACATCACAACATTCCTCTGTCAGCTGGCTTTTTCTGGGCCCCTCCCACTTCCCCCACCCCACTCCCAACATCCTTCTGTTGTCTTCAGCTGAAGGTGGTGATACAGCTGTGTAGATGTATACATTCACCCAAACGATAGCTTTATTAATGCACCCACCTCTACAGAGATGGGGAGGTACCCAGGAGCAAGAGTGGAGATGATACATGTTTGTATGTTACATGCATGCTTATGTCCATACACACACACACATACACACAGGCTATTATTTGGTCCCTGCATCTGAAATGCTAATGGAGTGTGTTCTAACCCCCAGCACCTGTCTCTCTCCTGGTGACTGTTAGCTTCCACAGGAGCCACTCTTGCGACCCAAAATCAGAGGTGAGGGTGAGTGAGTGTGCTATGCCACCTGCTCCTGATCTCCTCAGCCAAGGACTTTCTGGCAGTCTACCCCAAGCAGACTCATGCTGCCTGTCAGAGCAGAGCTCCTGGAAAAGGACACTGTTGGACCTCAGGCCCAAATTCTTTCCTTCTGTGGAATCTGCATCTGGTGCCCTGAGCCCCAGCCTCTCACCACAGTGGAGGGGAGGCAGTTACTCCTAGCAAGGCAGCAGTTCATGCTCTCTGCTCACCCCTCCCCAGCTTGGTGGCTTGGCCACCCTTGAGCTTCCCCAGGAAGGACCAGGCAGCCGTCCACCACGCACAGTGCCAGGTCTGTGCAGCTCTGCAGGGGCCTCGCCTCAATGGGCAGCAATCCCTACCTGTGAGAAGCAGAGGAGAGAGGACCCATAGAAGGGCAACAGCTCTTCCTAGGGCAACTCTACTCCCAATGCGGAGTCTCCGAATGCAGTCCTAGATCCTTAATCTGGCTGAAGTGTCCAAGATGGGTAGAATCTGGACTTAAGCACGTCCTTTGTGAGCTCTCCACATGGCAATACTCACTTCAATATCTTAGGTCTACCAAGAAACTGAAGGGAGAATGTTTCCATTTTGATATCTTGTCAGTATCTCTTACCAAGTCAATATTTACCAAGTGGCCTTTGTAGGTAAGCTCCCACACTTCTGAAGCCTCAAATCTCTTCTTCCTTGGGCCTCTAGAACATTCTACACCCTATATGTGGTCCCCCAACGAGTTGCAAAAGCAGGCACTGTCGGCCCAGCACTAGATCACACACCCTGTGACCAACCTCAGCCACACTAAAGATTCGTTGGCCTGGGACACCTGGACTTTTAGAGGCCTTGATGGGCAAAGTCTTTGGGACCCCTTCTCCTAGAAAGAAGGTAGAGGTTCATACAGGTAAACGGGGTGGGCCAATTGCTGTCTTGACAGAATTCGAAGTAAGCTTTTGGAGTGGGGGCTTTTCTGAGTAAGCATGTGTTCAAAGAACACAAAAAATCACTCTGCTCCCAAGGTAGAGCTGAAAAAGGCATGGTGCTTGTCCTTCATTTTCCTTTGACCCTGGTGTGCTTTTCCAATTGTTTCAATAGCTTAGGTTATAGAATTTGAACTTTTTAAGACAGGGCAGCAAAATTTTATAAAATTGTAATGTTTAAATTGTCAAGTGTAATCACAAGAATTTCATTATTTATTTTAGCTGTAGAGCTGAAGGGAAAGGTCCATAGTCCATCCAGTCACTTCCATTCCCTCTGTTGATTTGCTTATTTCATGAAAGGCACTGTGGAGGCTCCAGGTCGTGAGGAAAAGTATGACCCAGCCTGTAGTAGGCTGGGCCAGGGCTGGGCCTCCTGGGTTGCCAGGGTTAGCACCACTGGGTGTCAGTGGCTTGGGGGCATGGGGCTAGAATGGCCTGCTTGGACACACAATTCAGATTCGACCTAGAGGGAGTCTTTGGGCTTGGGTCATTCCAGATGTTTCATAACTGACTTGATCCTAGTGAGAACTTTAAGAAACTTGGACTTCAGGCAGTTGGTAAAACCTGGCAGAGCAGTGACCCTCCACAACCCCAAGCAAAACCTGGAACTCTATCCAGAATGGAAGGATTCTGGATTCTATCCAGCATGCGGTGGTGAGAGGGGTCTGGGTTCCAAAATTGAAAATGGACCAGACTTTGTTCCAAGAAGGTGACAATCTGGAAGAGAGACAAATGCCAGCAGAATAGGAAGTCTTTGCTGAAGTCATCTTCATATGGCCATGCAGTGACTAATTACCCAGAAGTACACAGCCCTCCAGACCTGCATGGGCATTGAGAAAGATGGGAGGCATCCTTTGGGCAGGTCTAGAAAGATCTGAGTAGCCATAGACAAATCATCCAACCCCATGAAGCTCTGTTTCCTTATCTGTGAAATAGACACATGGTGAGTCCTCCATCACCTCACATGTCCCGGGTGAGGGTTAACCCCAATTCTGTGCAATGTCGCCATCCACAGCTTGGTGCCTTGCCGCAGACCATAGAGTGTGAGACTGGGGAGCAACTTTATGGGATGGGAAAAGCCAACCCCCTTGGCTGGTCTCAGTCATGGGCCTCGAGCCTGAGGAAAGGGAAACCAATGGGCAAATAGCAGCCAGGGACCTAGTGGTTTCAGACGCAGAAGGTGTAGGAATAGGACTGTTAATTATGATTTGGCAGTCCTGTGTGGGGCTGGCTCCATCCTAGTTCCTAAAAATTACAGGTTACATATTAGAGTCACGTGGTGACATCTTTGCTTCTGCCTCTATCCATCCATCCATCCATCCATCCACCATCCATCCAACCATCCATCAATCCATCCATCCATCCAACCATCAATCCATCCATCCATCCATCCATCCATCAATCCATCCATCAATCCATCCATCCATCCATCCATCCATCCATCCATCCATCCATCCATCATCTATCATTATCCATCCGTCACCTCTACCTTCCTTCTTTCTTTCTCTTTGTGGTCTCTTCCTCTCTATCTTTATCTTGTCCATCTTCAGGTAACACCAGGTTGACTGAATCAGAATTTCTGAAGTGGAACCTAGAAATGTGCCCTTCTTCAAAGTTCCCTTGGTAGACACTTAGGGGATCATTGGTCTTATAGGAAGGGCCCCTACCACATCCACGTGAATGGCTACCACAGAACCACCATGAACACAGAAGGCTGGTCGAGGCTGAGTCTCTCCGCAGCCAATCAGACCTCTTCTGGGAACTTTTGACCCAGGAAAAGTAAGTCAATCCTTTAACACTGTGTGAAGCTGTATGTTGTTAAATTTGGCAGCTGTTGGCAGTCTTGTCTTGTCTCCACTGACAGAGACAGAAGAGGCTGATGCACTCACAACAGGAAGGCTGGGCACAGGGGACATATGGAGACAGTCTCCAGGGTTCCAAGCACGCAAGAGGTCCAACCACATCCCTGTTCCTGAGTCCCCAGAGCTCTCATGGCCAGGACCGTCCCTGGCTTCAGTTGCTTGGGGGGGGGGGTATCTGCCATTTGCAGCTAAAGAGCTTTTCGTCAGTTCCAATCCTGAGCCTCCTTTGGGAATCACCTCCAGAGAAATTTTTTCCAGATATCCTTTAATCAGATCCTTTGGAAACCACTGTTTGAATTCCGTCGTATAACCTCAAAATCTTTGAGATGATTAAGTCCTATGATCTGTAAACTAATCTCTTTTCTGTAGCTGAACGTAGTTTGGAAACAAATTTCCTTGGATAAATGTTGAATATAGATAGATAGATGATAGATAGATAGGGAGAAAGAGAAGAAAAAGAGAAAGAAAGAGAGAGAGAAAGAAAGAGGAAGGAAGGCAGACGAGCAAATCAAGTTTAAAGTAAGGCTGGTCTTGTTGAAGCCCTGGCTCTCTCCTCCCCCGCAACTACTTCAGTTTACAGACAGGGAAACAGAGGCCTCGAGGGGTAGGATGCACCGGCCGCTTGCCAACATCGGACTGGACGTAGTGGTGTAAAAACACCAGAGCTCCGACTGCTGTGATCTAGAATAACCATCTCCAAGTCAGCGTCGAGATGATTCAATGGGCTACAGGAAGAAGATATTAGAAACTGTTTATAAGTTTTACAACTCATGCTTTGGGTCTTTTTATTTTGGTGTGTTCTAAACTGTATATCATGCAGAAATACACACACACACACTCAGACCCCCATACTGGGGACAGTGTCTTACTGACAGACCTGTGATCAAAATGTTAGGTGACCAGAGCCACCTGCTCGTCGGAGGTGAGGGAGCTGGAAAGCACTGTCCCATCCGTCCCGTGTGACCATGCCTGTGCTGGGCCCGACTCCCGCCCACCTGCAGACGGTCCTGTTTCCCAGCCGCAGTGTGGCTCTGCCCCAAACGGGAATGTTTACCCCCAGCCCCTGGGAAAGAGCCGGTTAGCAGAGCGAGCTTGTCGCTACTGTGGGAAAGTCGACGGAGTAAAACACGTCTGTCCACCAAGTGAAGGAGTTTGGGTTTGGAGAGATTCGCTTTTATGTTTCAGAACGAAAACAGAGGCTTTTGGGAATCCTCCTGTATTCCAGGCCTGGAGGTCAGAAGCAGCAGTCAGGCCAGGTGTCCCGGTCGGGCTCGGGCAGCTGTGACCACTGGACCTCAGGGCACATCCCATCCGTGGACGTGACCCAATACAGAGGACTCTGGGCCTGGGCCCCAGCCTGTGCCATGCCCTGCATGCTTCTCAAGCCCGGGACTGAGCCTCCGCGCCCCCCCCCACCCCCCCGTCCACAGGACACCGCCAGTTACCACTTCAGTGTAAGCGAGCGTCTTCAATGCCCGCCCCCGGCCGGAGCTCTTCTGCGTGTCTCGGACCCAGCCCCTTGCCTCTGTGGTTCGGGGGTGTCCCGGGCTGCGACATGTGCTTCATTTAGAAGACTGGGTCCTCCTGACCAGCAGAGCGTTGGCTCTGGGTCCTCACACTGAGTTTAATATTGTTAATAAGCGTGTTTCCAGGGATCCCTGCTCCCTGATATCTGGCATATTAACAAGTGAGAGCTGCTAGGGGAATAGAAACCAGAATTATCCCATCAGAAATCATATTTGAGGGAGGATCCTTTTCCTCTTGCAATTGCAAGCTGGCTTTTTTATTGAAATAAGAAACAGAAGCCATGAAGAGCTCCGCCCTCCCGGGCACATGAGAAAGGGGGTGTCTCAGACACAGGAGCTCACCCCCACAGTGAAAACAAGGAGCGGGAAGCCTTTGTTTGTTTGAATTCTGGGAGCAAACTCTACCTGCATGTTCTGATGAGGCAGAAGGAAACGATCATAAGGCATGAACGACTGAAAAGGACTTGTACACCAGGCACAGCTCAAACGGCAAGGACAGCACAGAAACAAAGCCCAGCATGACACCCTGGTCGAAGTAGAGATTTTGGAATTTTTTTAAGAGTATGTAACTGACACCCGGCCTTTGTCTGAGAGATTTCTCTTGTCGAATTTCCACCTGTGTCATTTTTATGCGTGGGCCCATGTGCACATTTTAGGAAAACGACCCAAGTCTTAGAGACATGGTATCAACCTGTGTGACTGCATTCATTGCAAAATGCACACGAGATAGCACAGCCTGGCAAGGTCACGTCATCTCTCTTGAACAAAGGCCAATTTTTCACTCACCAGAGCTGCCAGAGGCCAGGCTCTTCAAATCTTCAGGTTCAAACTCCTGTTTATTTGGGTATGGCACCAAATGAAACATTCTCTTTATGTTCCAGCAGTTTCTGGAAAACCAGCTGTTCTAAATTTGGTTTAAAACATTTGTTAAAGTCACCAATAAATGAGAGAGAAGGAACCGGGCTGGCTTTGCAATAGGAAAAGCTCTCAAGTTTCCTTACACAAGACAGGCCTTCCTTCTAGTTCGGTTTTATATTTGAGGTTGTCTTTGGGGGATTGTTTCCATTCAGGCCCGGGGGGAGGGCTTTCTCAGCCCATGTCCTTCTCTCAAGCGACCCCAGCTAAACCGGCGCCAAGAGAGAGGGCTGTTGCCAGCAGACCTGGGGACCCAGGTCGGCTGAGACCTCCGGGGTGAGGCACTGGAGGAGCCCAGGGACGCTGGGCCAGCTGGGCAGTGTAGACGGAACTGTCAGCCCCCCACTTCCAGTTCACGTGCACAGGTCCCGAGGTTCAAGAACATTCCCACAGAGAGTGCGACTCAGTGGGTTCCCAATGAGCAGCGGTGGGAACGGAAATTCTCAAGTGAGGATCCCTTCCAACAGTGTAGTGAAATCTTTAGTCTGGAAAAACTCTGGCCTCTTCCTGGACTCAGCAGAGCCTAAAACAGCAGGACCCTCTCCCTCTGAGATCCTGAGACCCCCACCAATGGCTCGCAGAGAGCTTGGGCTCAGGGCTCCATCCACGCAGAGGCCGGCTCCCAACTCTCCTTCCAGGACACGGTCAGTAACAGGTGAATACACCCTGGGCACGATCCTTGCATTGCTGGACCTTGCTGTAGCTCAGAACATGGAGCAAAATCATAGCCTCTCTGCAAACAGTAGAGAATCTGAGCTAAACATGTCTCCAGAAGTAAAATTTCAGAGCGACGGTAGCTTCTTTCTCCTACCAAAGGAATGCGCACCATAAGATCCCAGGACTTGTACGAAAACCTGCGGTGATTCACCAGGACTGTGTGGCACAGAGCACCCACTCCACCTAATGTCCCACCTGACTGTCCTTCCTACGGCCTGCAACCTGCCACACCCTCCTTCTCACGGGGCCCCGAGGGGTCTAATTTCTCAGGTGTTCAGATCTGCCTTGACCCCAGCCCCCCATTCAGACAGAGAGCCCTGCCTGACCTCTTCCGGGGACAATCCTCCCCTCTCCGCCTAGACCGTGAGCCTCTCTCAGGGACCAGGGCCCGGTGGGTCCTGCTGGAATGAGGTCAGGCGTTCTGCCCGCGTGGGACTCGCCCGTGGGTGTGGGTTAGTGGACACGACAGGGAAGCGCTCTGCCAAATCCCACATCAGAGGTCTCCGGAGCGAAAACACTTTTTCACACGGCGTGATAATATGTCACAGTGCGAAAACGTTTCCCAAGATCCAGAGAGGTGTGTAAAGCGAATGCTGAACGCAAACCAGAACCACATTGCAGCCCTCTTGACATTTCCAAAATAGTGACCAATAAAAGTTGCTATTTATGTGTGCCCTACTGGTGACACTATTAAATCTTTTGGCTGCACTGTGCGGGGAGGGTTACGGGCTGAAAACAGTGTGAGCTGGAACCGTGTCTAAGTTGGAATTTTATCCGGCACCATTTGGCTTAAACTTGGATTGCTAACCTTCAGGTTTTAGTCATACTGGAATTATTCAATAGAGGGCTCACTGCTGTGTGGCATTTTTTAAAAGTTTATATGAAAAAAATGAGCGCGAGAGAGGAAGAAAAGCTTGGGCACGTTGCCCACACATGTATTTTGTTTGGAAAGAACCATTCTCCCAACTTGGGGGATAAAAAGAGATCTAATTTATTAGCATTTCAAAAATCGTCATGGCCACAGAATGGGTAAACAGGGCGATCATGATTAATCTAAATTGAAAAGGCATATTTTGTTTATTAGGTCCCTCAACTATCCCAGCTACATTTTTTGTAATAGTTCAGTTTTTTTATTCCCTCCCTACCCTTCAGAAGTGACAGAGAAAAATCTATTTCTTGGCTGAAGTAATCTCAGATAAATTAATATCATTTTTCATATAAATTTGTTTGGGGAAACTTGAAACTGTAGCATAACCTATTGATTTCATTATTTGAATTAAGTTTAAGAAATCCTACAGCTGTTTGCTGTCAAAATTTAAACCTAGTGTCCATTTTCAGCAGGGTACTTAATACACATTTCACCTGGAGGCTCGCTGGTGTTTCAGTGTAACACTGCACACTCCGGGAAACAGGCTCGGAGCTCCTCTGAGGCTTAATAGCAGCAGAAGGACTAACAATTAGCAGTTTTGTTTTCCTGGGCTTGAAAGTTTTTCCTGGGCCGCTTCCAAAAATCGTGTTCCCCATTTTTGACCTTTTCGGAATTTGGAATCAATGAACCACACTGCCTTCCATAAGAGTGTCAAGTGCGGAATAAAAAATGGCTTCACATCATTTTTCATCACGGCCAGATGAGGTCTGAGTGGAGGAACAAGGAACAGGAAAGAGAGAACATCTGAAAAATTGGCTCTTGGAGCTGGAATGCGATTCTGCTCGAAGGGGCCACTTTTTTTTTTTTTTCCTCCCCTTTTCTTTCCAGAACAGGCAGGTTGTAGACAGATCTGGGTCTTAGCCTGCCACCCCAGGGGCCCCAATGTCAAGAAATAGTGATAGAACTCCACTCATTTATGCAACATCTGTAACACATATAGCAAATTATTAATAGCTCGATATGCCAATCTGCCACCGCGCATTTCTGACATCGTCGGGGCCAGGAGCACGGAAGTTTTGCAGCTCGGAGATGAAAACGGCGCTCTGGGTACAAATCCAACACAGGTGCTTGGAGTTGGCGTCCCTGAAAGGAAGCATCACGGACCGTTTTGGGGGGACACAGAATGGCCGCGCTTCCAGCTCAGCAGAAAGGTGGATGGAGTGGATGTGTGGTGGACACGGGTATTATTTATACCACATTGTGTCACTTGCTGCTGATGTCTGTGATGCCGACGGTGCTGTGAAGAGCCAATTACGCCTCTTGCAACAGCGGAGGGGACTGCGGAGGACCGGGGAGTGGAGGCCTTTTGCTTACAAAGAAAACAAAACTGAAGCCACGGCACAGATCAAAGCCCGTGGCAAGTGGGAGCTGCTTGACATTCACCACATGCCGTCCCCTCATTATTAGCCGCCACTCCGACGTCCCGAGACACAGCCTCCCTTCTCCCCCTGCACACCTTCACCTTGCTTTTTTCCTCTTCTTTCTTTCTTTCTTTTTTAAATCGATAACAGAATCTCATGTTCATGGCTTACAAAGTAACACACAGCAAACATCCTTGTTGTATTTAATTTTTTTTTTTTTTTCCGAGAATATCACCACCTGAAGTTCGTGTAGCTGTCTGCATCCCTTATCCCTGCAGAGGTCCGCAGACAGCCCCTGCTTGGAGCGTGAGCTGCTCGGCATCTGCAGACGTGGAGGCTGAGCCTGACCTCTCTGCTGTGATATTAGAGCTATTTCCCCTCGACTTCAAGTCCGCCTCAAAGATGTGCTTCCCAGGGACTTGGGGCTAGGAAAGTGAGGATGGTGAAATCAGCTCAAGAGAACCACAGACCGGTCCCCAGTTTCCACTCTCTGACGGGGATGCACCCAACACCTGTCTACAAACCATTAATGGACGAGGCAGAACGTAGTGATGTGAGGGGAGGCCCGTGTGCCCCAAGTCCCAGCTGAAAGAGGGCAGTATGACAGCTAGTCTCATCTGTTTACATCTGCAGTAGCTGCCTAGAGTGCCCTCCTCCCTGATGAGTCGTTGTGATCTGTCACGGGTGGGGGTGCGTGGAGAAAGCAGAGCCCATCATTCCCAGGTCTGGGCATGCAGGCGAAGGTGAGGTCCGCCGCCAAGAGCTCTGCTAGTAGGAAAACTGCGGGGGAGGCACGTCTGCCAGATCTTTCCATTACTCCTGGTAGCCTATCCAAACTGAGCGTGAGGGTCTCAGCCTGAGTCTGTGGCCAGTGGCACATAGCCATCCTAGCCCATCTCCGGTCGGAGAGAGTGCACTGAAGGGAAAGCAGAAGCAAACCCTGCCCCTTGCCAGCTCTGAGGGCCAGATGGGAGATAAGGCTGCAGAGCGGCTCCAGGAGATGTCCATCTTCATCCCTGAGAAGTTCAGGGACCTTGCGGGAGGCAGAGATCTTTGGTAGTTTAGGCTACTATAACAAAAGTACCAGAGACTGGGTGGCTTATCTAACCAAAATGTGTTTCTCCAGTTCTGGGGGCTGGGAAGTCCAAGATCAAGGTGCTGGCAGATTTGGTGTCTGGTGAGGCCCTCTTCCCCATTCACAGACAAACAACTTCTCACTGTGTCATCACATGGCGGAAGTTGCTGGAAGCTTTCCGGGGTCTCTCTCATAAGGGCACTGACTCCCTTCATGAGCCTCCATCCTCTCGACCTACCACCTCCCAAAGATCTCAACTCCTCACACCAAACCACTGGGGATTGTTTCAATGTATGAATTTGGCAGAATAAAAAACTATCAGTCTGTTGCAGAAAAGGCTCCGGCCCTCTGCCTTGTTTGGGGCCCTGGGCGGGAGCTGCCGGGGACCCCGTAGCTCAGGACCCGCTCGGCACCAGCAGGAACCAAGTGGGGCCAAACGTCCAGACTCAGACAACCTCACCGCGACGGCCACACTTGGCGAAGCCCAGATGCTCCAGAGACCACACAGACTGTGGGTCATGGTCAAGGCCGCGAATCTTCCCACCACTGCCATCTGCAGAGCCCGAGTGGGAGGGAGAAGAGGAGAGCGCAGCCTCTGAGCCATGATGGGCCCTTCTCCAAGCGCTGGAGAACCGCCTAAGGAGCGCCTTTAAACCACGAGGTCTGAATTAACCTAAAACTGAGCTGGTTACTTGTTGCTTCCCCCACCCCCGCTAATCAGTGCATGAGGGGTGAGGAGCAAAGCCATATTACTTACAAATAAAAGAAATTGATATTCCTCTTCACGGGAATTGTAATGTGTCAGATTCCCAGGAAGCTTCGTAGTCGAGCGAACTACGGACGTGTTCACTCTAGTTCCTTACTCCCCGTGTAGAAACCCTCACATGGGGGAGATTCTCTTAGAAAAACTGCCAGAGCCCATAGAACACGTGGGGGTACAGGGTTCTCTGCGCTGACAGCCAAAGTCCGGGGCTCCTTGGTGCAGTCAAAGGTCCAGGGAGAGGGACACTCTGTTCAAATGCGCCTTGAAAACAGATATGGGCCCGGCCCTGTACAGTTTTGGCAAAAAGTGAAAGTACCCTTGAGGAGACCGCGGGCTGGGCAGGACAGAGACATCAAAGAGAAGTTTCGTCGGACTGACCCTGGAAGACAGGGCTTTTCTTTCTTTTTTTTAGGTGGTGGAGACATTTATTTATTTATTTATTTATTTATTTATTTATTTATTTTCAGCATAACAGTATTCATTGTTTATGCACCACACCCAGTGCTCCATGCAATCCGTGCCCTTTCTCATACCCACCACCTGGTACCCCAACCTCCCACCCCCTGACGGGGCTTTTCTTACATTGAGGGGAGAAAATCCCGTTTGTTGGCATGTGGTGTGGCATGATTTACTTGAATTTATTGCATATGTAAATATATGCATATTTATTTAAGTATATGATTACTTTACTTCTAGGTTATAACTAAAATTTCCTTTGTACTCTTTCTTCTGTTTCAAGACATAGATACATAGGTACATACCCCATATGTGTGTGTGTGTGTGTGTGTGTGTGTGTGTAAACATTTACATTGTTTCTTTTCCTTTATTTTTGCTGCTTTGATCAAGTTACTGGCCATTCCTTCTCCTGCTGATAATGCGGACGTTGGGTCCATTTGTATGTAACCGTCGGTCACCTTCTGTGCCGGGCATCTTGTGCTGCCCCCCAGCCTGACTCCATTCCCGCGCTGAGTGTCCAGGGGCTGAGCTGGCTGGACCACAGCATCATGCTTCTTTGCTCCAGGACCTCTGGTTGGCTCTGGGCAATGGAAGCAATGGCCGAATATTGGAAATTGGAGGGGGAGGTGCAGATGCTCTGCGGATGGGTTCCACGCACGCCACCTGCAGCTGCCCAAAGGCAGCCGGAGTCCTTTGAGGAGAGATCTCAGCTCCTGCCAGGAAGCAGCCTGCATACGTTGGAGACTCTCCTCTCCCAGCTCTGTGTTTGGCCCCGTGTCCTGCTAACCCTGTTCCCTCGTCCTTCACGTCTGGCCTGGGGAGCAGCATGGGAGTTAGCCTTCCCCGGGGCCCTGCGTATCCTTGCTTGTCGCTCATCGGACATCTCTCAACGTTCCCACTTTGAGTGTGCCCTCTGTTTCCTGCTGAGCCTGGCTGAGAACCCTCCCATCTTTGGAAACCATCACCAGACAAATATTTCTCTACAGCGGTGTCAAGACAGACTCTACGTCCTTCCCCGGAAGATATTCTAGCCCTCCCTCTCTTCTGTGACCCTCGACTGCTTCCGCTACCCTGTCCTCCCGAGATGAGGCCCTGGGAATGACTTATTTCCTCCTTTCACAGCTCCCACTGGCTCCTAGGTTTGCCAGGTAATTTATTACTTTATTTCGAGATTATTATTAGAATTTTCTTTGCACTATGTCTCTTCTGTTTCAAGAAGCTCGTGCGTCTCCAGACAATCTGCCATCACTCACTTAGATTTAACCTCATGGTACAAGATGTGTCTGGCAGTTGCTTCTTTTTCTTCATCACTCCTCACCTGCAGATCTCTGTTCTGATGTGTCCATTTGAACACAACATTTTTACAAAGCAGCAGTTACAGTAATTGTTTTGGATCAGTAAGAGTAATCCTATTGTCCATAATCTGTTAGGAAGAAACCCCTCACTCAGTGTGGAGAGCACAAGCCTGAAGCAGGCTCATTGTCACCCGCCCTGTGCCCCAAACTGCTACGTTAGAATATCTTAATTGAATACTAGGTGCTGTTGGGATCATCAGATTTGGGGGTCTGGACATTTGGTGTGAACGTGGCCCAGAAATTTTGAAGAAACATCTCCCTGAAGACCGGAGTTGCTCTGCAGTTGCCTTTGATGTGTTTAGTTCATGCCACGGCTGGAAGGTGAAATTATCTTTCATTTTGGGAGATGATGGGGAATGGATTTTTAATGCATTATTTGGTGGTATTTGGCCCTGGGGAAAACACACACAGGCACACACATGCTGTACTCTGTTTCAGAATTTGGATGCAGTTTTGGAGGATTCTCAATACTATATAATCATTTCTCTTGCCTGGTTTACAAGGCCAGGTTCAGGCGACTCGAGAGAGCAAATATGTCCTGGAGACACTCTCCTAGATGGCCTTGCAGCCTTTGTCAAGTTCACACCACTGTGCTGCGATCTCACCCTTTCCCCTTCCCCCTCACCTTTCAGAGTATTCCTGGGGAGACATCCCCGCTCTGCCTGCTCTGCGCCCCAAGAGTGGGTGTGTGCCCGCGGCATTGGTGACTCTCGCTCCTTGGCTGAGTGCAGACTGCCTGCCTTTAGTGAATGAAGCAGGGACCAGGTCTTCAAAAGTCTCATCACAAAGCATGCTTTTCAACCTAATCACAATTTACAAAGTAAATATTGACCAAATTAAAAGTCTCCTCTCTAGGAGCATCGATGGGCCGTGGTGAACGGTCCTGAATATCTCGCCAACCACGAGCGCCTCTCTTGCATTTCTGCCTGAGATGGGTCCACCCACCTACAAAACGGGGTCACAGCTCCTGCGCCCACAGCCTGGAAGCATCCCCAGCATGGGCTTCCTGTCCCGTCTCGCAGCTTGTGGCCAAGTGTGTGGTAGCAAAGGTACCAGGAGCACATTCCACCTACATGGCTGTTACTTCTGTGGCCGGTGGCCCAAGGCTTCCGCAGAACAGCAACTGGGATCCTGTCCTGTTTTCTTCACCGGGAGGGGGGTGGTTCTGAAGAGTGTTTTTTCTTTTCTGTCACTAGTTTTAGATTTCAATGAGAAGCCTGAACCACAGGTTCATTCCTTAAAAATGATTTGACTACAACACAATGGTACAACACAAGTGCAAATGGGACCAAGAGAAGCAATACCATATGACATAAAATGACACAGCATTGGGGGTGCCCGGTGGGGACTGAAATACACAAGGGGAATATTATCAAGATGAACTCCATCCTTGCAACACTGCAAACTTTCAGATTGCCAGGGGGTTGCTGCAAATTCCTCATCACTCTTACAGTTCACATTTGTGCAATGGACACAAATAAAATTGCACGATTATATTTCTCCCAAAACCACGTTTTTATAACCAGCATGCACTCTCTGGGGATCTGTGGGACCACAGGCACAGGTGCAAAGAGACCATGCCACCCACAGCACCCCGTTCAGCTCACAGCCTTCAGACTTGGCTCTCTGTTGGGTCCGTCCAAGGTTGTCAGCCTTCTGGGCCTGGGGTTCTGGAGGCCCACGCTGCTGCCGGGGGACAGCAGGGCTGACTCCGTCTCTACACATCAGGAAGTTAGATAAGTTTTCTTATCTCTTCCCAGCTATCAAATGTAACTCATCTCTGCATGTTTTCTCTTGAAAATTCCTCCTGATAGAATATCACCTCTCTGGCAGATTTTTTGGCCACCACGCAGAGTTCTTACAACCGACCTCTGAGGTTTTTATGCCTGTTATTTGACTTTTCCTAGCCAAATCCCGAGCAAAAACTACAAAAGATTTGGTACTTTAATAAATACGAACGTATAGTCAATATCATTGTCCTGTGGATAGAAAAAAAAAATGACAATATATTTAAACGATATACGGTGTTTGCCTAAATCCTTTGGAAGTGTCCGCCATAGCTTACAGAATATTCGGTTTCCTTTTGGATTGTAGATTAAATTGGAAACCTGTTTCTTACATTAAAATGACTCCAAGGGAAAAAAAGAAGAATTCTGTTCTCTTGCAAAACTGAAGTCACTACGGCATTGCCAAAATGATGAGAATGGCCTGGAGAAGGCCCTTATTTTCTGACATCCCCTTACTCTCCAGAATCCTAAGCTACGTTCCTCCCCAGGCTTCAACCCTGACCCTCCCCCGACCAAGGCCACCCAGAGTTGGGTCTCCAGGTGATACGTGGCGCCCAGGCTCCGAGCAGGAAGAGACGGGGCTGCAGAAGGCACAGGAAAGCCCCTTCTGGACAAGGTCCTGGGGCAACTATGACATCAGCCAGAGAAGAGGAAGCGGTGGGAGAGGAGCTGAAGGAGGAGAGATGTGGAAATGAGGAGGGTCTGACGGAAGGCCAGGGGAAAGTCTCGGGCTGGCTGAATGTTCCCCGTGGCCCCCAGCATCCTGGAAACCCGGCCAGGCGTCCAGAAGGGAACATCACAAGTGGGAGAAAGCTCGGCTCCGTGCTTTCTGGATCCCGCCTGAGCTTTTTCTGACACATTATCTGGTTTGTCAAAAAAAACATTTTTATTCCATGAGAAAGAAAAACTTTGGCAGAATTGTTTAAATATTAAGACTCAGTCCAGCAGTTTCCAAGGGCTTTTGAACTTAAATTCTTTTACAGTTTTATAATCTCGTTCTTTTGGAAACCTCTCTGAATGTTCTCCCAGTATAGGAAAATAGTGGATTACCATTTCAAGATGTTTTTATGACAAGGTGACTTCCTCCCGGAGTTCGAGGTAAATTATGAGGTTGAAAATCTTGTTGCATCATGAAAGCTCTAATATTTCATGTTCATATAGAGTGCTTTACAATTTTCAAACTCCATTTCATACTCTTTTCATTTCATCCTCCCAAACACATGAGGGGAGGTGGGAAACATACCACTTTTTGCCACATAGATAAGAAATAAAGAGTCTAATCAACCAAGTGTCTTGCCAGGGTCCCTCAGGTAATGGGTCTCTGTTTTGGGGTCAGTGCTCTGCCCACTAGCCAGCCATTCCCCCAATTCCTAATATTTGTCCCACAACTCTCAGTGGAGACACAAGCTGAGATATCTTCATCCAGCCCCTTATGTCGGAGACAAGGACTCCAAGAGCCAGAAATCCCTGGGACCACTACTGGGAGCACCTGGGCAGTGACTTGTAGAAGCTCAGGAACCCAGGCCCGAGCTCCAAGGCCACGGCTCCAGAGTCTCGGCTCCCTGCTGCACTCCACCACTCTGATCTCTCCTGCCCCTGAGAACAGTGGCATGTCGACAGAGACATCGGTTTTAGCATGCGTGGAGATCAATATCATGCCTGGAAATCATCCCTTGTGCTTTTCCTGCCTTTCTTCCAATACCTTAAAGTAAAAGCACATCCAGGTTGTGACTTCCAGTGTGAAAAGTCCAGCCTCTCTGTAGTCAGGGAGGAAGAGGCTAAGTCAAAACCCTTAGACCCAGGTTGGGGACAAGCTGGTCTGTGACTGGTAGTGGGGTGGGGGTGGGGAGTCCTAAATTTCCATCCAGCCACTGGGGGTTTCCGGTATCAAAGCGAGGAGACGGGGTCCGTGGAGTCGGTCAAACAGAGTTGGTCCTTGGGCTTTCCAGAAGGTTGGTCCCTGATTTTTTCCCCATTCCCTTTTACCTTTACTTGTGCCAGAATTACTTATAATCAGCGGCATGTTTGCAGAAGCAAGATTTTTAACAGGGCAGAAAAGGGTAGAACGATCGTGCAGAGCATCACGAATTCCCATTACTTGAGTTTAGACTATGAGAAAAATGAGGGCATATAAGACGATATTAGAGCAAAAGATGTAATATTCTATTACTGGGTTTATAGCTATATATAAAATCCTAGTACACTGCTCCCAGCCACCCATCCTCCTCTGTTCAAGCCACTAATAAATGGTGAATTCTTTTAGTTTAAAGATTGTGACTCTCACCTTTAAGCTTTCATAACTGTTGGAAGGGAGAGAATTAGAGCTACACAACCCCATCTATTACTTTCCAAAAGGAAAAAGAAATCCACAAAATTTAAATCTTTTGCAAAGAAGAGGAAAATTTATTTAATGAGTATGACCCCCGTAAATATCTTCTCTCTCACGGCTAACTGTGCCTTGGCTTAGAAAGGGCCATGAGAACACACGGGGGCTGCCGCGCTGAGTGGACAGAGCTTGAAGAAGAACCCACCGGGGTCGACGCCCACGTAGGAGGCAGGGGTCTGGGCCAAGGCCACCCAGCACCACTTGCTTGTTGCAAATAAGGCCCTTCAGCAGTACCAAACAAATGAGACCGCCAAGAATTTTTTTTTTTTTTCTTGTTCCTAACTTTCCCATAAAAAGATTCAGGTAAATGTAGCATGACGAGCCAATTTAAGCCAATTTCAAAGTTATTTGAGTAATTGGTTATTAAGATAACAGTCTCAAATTTCAATTCAGCAATTATTGTCTTAAAGACACAGTCCCGGGTATCAGGAGAAAAGTAGGTGTTTTAAAGTGAAAGAGTCCTGGTTTCCTGGGGAGAAAGGCATCCCCATGAGCTCAACCTAACAATGAGAGCATTTCCCTCCATGTTCACAAGGAGGAAGTTTCCAGAATACAGCAGAATGGTGCTTCTGAACACAGGGACGAAAATGACACTCCTCAAGCCCTGATCATTATGAAGACCCACAATCGCATGCACTCTCACTCACACTCACACTCACACGTGCACACGTGTGACTAGGTCCTCACCTTAAGCTGAGACCCACAGAGGGACTCCCTCCCATCCCCCAGGAGACAGCAATGCAGGCTCATGCAAACTGTCCTGATGGAAAAGATGGTTTTGGCAGAGGTTCTTGGTGGACGGCCAAATTTGCCTTTCTAATGATGGTTGGAATTACCTCCAAAAAGCCTTACAGTAAAGAAATACAAAATGCTCAGCTGATTCCCAGTTAATCAACCCCCTAGGATGGATGTCCATGACCAGTTATTACCAGCTACTAGATAATCCTAAGCCCAGGCTGCAAGGGACCTGCTTGGAGGCACTGGTTGTTCAAAGGTTATTCAAAACAAGAGGACATTCTTGATGCTGGAGAAAACGAGGCAAGATGTACATTCAAGAAACAAAGTGACCTTTTGAAGAACACAAAGCGATAGCAAGAGTTATCACCATGAGAAGCAGGGCCTGAGCATCTGCTGGGTGCCAGGTTCGGTGTCTTAAATGACTCTCCTCTCGTACTTTGTGCAGAGATCCTGGGGGGAAGGGATTTTAAGCAGAGACATCTCTCCTTAACAGTCCCCACAGGTTGCAGGGACCATGGGCTTTGCAAGGCAGCCTCCGCTTCACTCAAATACCAGGCTCCTCGTCACCGCCTGGAGCGTCCCTGGTGTCTTTATCTTAAGAGACTATTTCGGGATCAAGCAGGCAGGTGTTTTCACATTTGTACCCATTCATCCATTGACCCAGTGTACAAACATTCAAATGGGTGGGCAAGGCTCCTCTGAATTAATAAGGAAGTCCTGCAACAAAGAAAAGTATTTAGAAAATGAGCAAAGACAATTAGTCTATTCCATTTGGAAAGTCAGCTGCGATTGAATAGCTCCCCGGTCCCAGTAAGTCCGGGCTGTCAGTGGAAGAAGCAGGCCTCGCCTCCTCCTGGTGGATTGCTAGGGCCACAGTGCATTTCGCAGGGCTCCCCAGGCTCCCCAGGCTCTGTCCTCCTAGTGAGGGGGGGTGGGCTGTGCGGAAGCAGGGAGTGTCTTTGTGCCACAATGCACAGGGATGACCCAAACATGTCTGCTCTCCGAGCGAGTGTCTTCAGGAGCCGAGCTGAGCACACAGGCTGCGGACGGGAAGAGCAGGAAGAGGACAGGGTGTGATGCTGTCCCGCACGCCTCCCACTGCCCCGGGAAGAGGGCCGTACTTGTCAGTGGAGAACGTTCTATCCGGGCGGGCAGTTCAAACAAAAGTGGAGGTTCCCAGTCGATTTCAAACCTTGCAAGTCTCTGTGTCCAGGTGTTGCTGTCACTGTTCTCCTCAATTGGCATCTTTTGGAGTTTCTTCTGTCCCAGACAGGGATCCCACCGTGGGAATTGTGAGACAGATATTTCCTGAGGAAGGGTGGTCAGTGGCCCACACTCCGGTCAGAAATAGACAAGCGGCAGGCAGTTGTTAGAGAGGATCTGGTCCTTAGAACTTACATCTCCTTTTTAGAAAACAGTGCCTTAGCAGGATATGAGTATCAGTGTCCCTCAAATATCAACTCTTTACTGTATTTCCAAACTTTGGTTGGCCACACAATCATTTTGTTCAGTCTTACGGAGGGCAAGGCTGATCAAATAAAACACATCCAATTCCAAAGGAACTAGGACAACAGATGGGGTCCCATCTCTCCTGTGTCCTGTGGCCCTTGGAAGCGGTCCATGGAGTCCCTAAATCCCCACAGACCCGTTACAGAAACCCTTCTACAAAAACCCATTACAGTGCCCTCTTCTTCTCAACAGTGAGGACACCCATGTTCCCTAAGAGGAAGCGAGCTTGTCCTGACAGTGGAGAAAACAGCAGAGCTCAGGTAACCAGCCGGGGCTCCAGGTGTTGGCTTCTGCCTACGTCACCCCTGCACCTTGTCACCAGAGTTCAGGAAGCAGCATGCAGGCCAAGCTTCCCAGCATTCAGCCCTGTCACCGCTTTTGCACCCACTCTCACGCAAGTCACCCAAGCCCATGGCACTCATGAATACCTCTCTCCCAGCGACTCCCAAATGGCTATCCCCTGGCATCTGGGAATAAAAGTACTTAGGTTTGTAGAAACTTTTACAGGACACTCACATTAGAGTATCGCATAGGAACCTCATTTGAAGTCTGGGTTTGGTTTTATTCTCATTTCCAAAAAGGGAACAAAATGGCCCAAAGAGAGATGTTCCAAGACATGCTGGGGGTCCCCTGGGGTAGCTTGGAATCAGCCTGGTTCTCTGGCACCTTCGGTCTGATTTCATCTGCCTCAGTGTTCAGCTTCTGAGTTGACTGAAGTCAGCCCCAGCATTACTGGAGGTGGACTCCAAAACTCTGTCCAGGGAAAGGGGAAGATGGCCTGCCTTTCCTCTGCCAGACCTTCCAGAAATCTCTCTGCTCCTCTGACCAGTGCAGCAGGCTCCCTGTACCCAGCTCAGCACCCCACATCCCTGCAACAGACCTCTGGGAGAATGCGAGGCACCTGCCTCGGCCCCCCACAGACTCTGAGCCACCTATGTTGAGCTGAGATGCAACTCTTTGTCAGTCACCGGAAAGCAGTGTATGGACACAGGAGAAAAACAGCAACAAATCCGTCAGTCATGTCAAGAGTATCTATCAAACACAGTAGTGTAAACAACATACCATGAATAGCGACATGTCCCTAAATTAATGGAACACCAACAAAAAGTGAATGTTACATAAATAAAATCACACAATATCTAATCTTTAGGATTGGCTTTTATTCACGTGGCATAATTCTCTGAAGATGCACCCAAGCAGCTGGGGCGGGGGGGTGGCCAATGGTTTCTTCCTTTTTTACTTCTGAGTAATATTCCCTTGTATGGGCATACCAGCCTGCTGTAATAATCTACTGCTTGAAGGACATAAAATGCACATGACTGATGCAAAAATTGTGATTTTCAGGACAGCACATCCGCACAGGAGCCCGGACAGTTGTTCCATGCACCCCACGCCCAGAACACGGGCCCCTGGCCCCACGATGTTCTGGGTAGCACCATGGACAGCACATTCGTCTTTCAGCCACCCTGTGTCATGTGTTCGTTCAAACAGACCAGATGAGGCCATTTTCCTATATTTCACAAATTGTCCTCTCTTCTGTGGCTCAGGCTGCAAGAAAGGAAAAATCCCCAAATGGAACACATCAAGTAATATGATCATAAGGTTTAACATGGGTTACTTTTAAAGTATGGGGAAAGTGGATTATCAACTTTTTATTAAAAACATTTACCATCTCCACGGAGAGATTTTTTTTTTCCTAAAATGAGGCAAAGGAAGGACAAATGGTATCAGGTTTGGCAAAAAGGAGTTAATATCCTGTAAATTAGAACTCCTGGAATATTTTAATTATGAAAAGAGAAGGTGATCCAGTCAGCCTATATTCCAATAGAGCAAACTGGGCCTTTAAATTATTAAGTTCTAAAAATCGTTCTCTTTTTCTCAGTCTCTCATGTACTTTTAAACTAATTCTCGGCATTAGTGTATTTGGCTCTAAGTTGGGTATGCACTCGGCCTGACAGCGCTCAAAAGTGCCAAGGCATAAAGTTTGTAGCTCACCAGAGAACGCTCCATTGGTTTCCCATTTGTTTAAAGTTAGACAGTCTCCTTCTAATTGGATTCAATTACCGGTGGTTACAGGGTCTGTTAGAACACAACAGGCTTCTGGGGGTTTGAGGACACTTGCCCGAGGTCTGGCTGGGTCTCCCAGATCTGAGGAATTCCTGCCACACATGGTGGAGAATAAGATGTGTCCCTTGTTCTGCACCCCAGGCCTCTGACCACTGTCTGCCGAATTTCCTGTGCATGATGGAGAACCGAGAACAACTATGTCATCTTCTGCTCTGGAGACTGGGGGATAAGATGCAAAGGCATGAGAATATGAATGGCCCATCAATGGGAAGCCCAACGGAAACAAAAACTGAGCCTCTACAATGCATAAAGCTCTTGCCAGTGCAAAAACAGTATTATATAGAGTCTCAGGTGGCTCACTTCTGCTCTTACGGCTTATTTCTGACTCTGTCGGAGCAGTTCTGTCTGAACGGACGGGACTGGCTGTTATGATCAGTGACAGAAGCAGGGACCCATACACACCAGGGGAGTGCACTTCCAGAACTAATGTCAGCGGTGTCCTTTCAAAAGCCAGAGGGGAACAGACCCAGGATGGGAGAAAGTAATCCTAAAGATAACCATGAGAGGCCCAGAGAGAACAAGCCAGATCAGACCAAAAGTCAATGTCCCAGTGGATTATTCTGCAGACAACAAAGTCTCTGCCACATCCAGCGCCAAAGGGCTGTTGGGTTCTGGGAAGAACAAGGCAGTCAATGCAGCTTGTCTGCTGGGGGTCTTACCTGAGGCTGCTGGTTGTGACCAAAGCAGAAAGGAAGGCACTGCCCTCTCTCCTGCTCCAGAAGCTCTTGGGACGTGGTCCTCTGGAAGGACATGACCCTGCGGCAGACACACAGCCCTGCTAGAGAGACATGATCCCCCCAGAGGGACACAGTCCAGTTACAGAGACACCCTCTGTGGCCTCCTCGGGGGACACCCAGAAGGCACCAGTCTGACGGCCAGAGAAGGGGACAGGGGCTGTAATGTGGTGGGTGCAGCCTCGGTGGGCAGGGATGCTCCCACCTGCTCCGAGGCAGTTCCCACCAGCACCCCCTGTCCTAGGACATTCAGGACAGTGAAACGGGATAGTTCCAGCCTCAGACTCTTCTTCTGCCATTGGATAGACATAAAACTTTCCTCTATGGACTCTGAAAAACAATCTGAGGGTTTTGAAGGGCCGTGGAGTGGGAGGTCGGGGTACCAGGTGGTGGGTATTAGAGAGGGCACGGATTGCATGGAGCACTGGGTGTGCTGCAAAAATAATGAATACTGTTATGCTGAAAAAAATTAAAAATAAATTAAAAAAAAAAAAAAAAAACTTTCCTCAACAGGAAGGGAAGCCGCCAAATGAACTGTCCTGGGCACAGTTCCCTTAGGCCTTGCTCAAACTGGAACCTGCTTACGGGCCAACATCCTCTCTGCTGAGCCGCATGTCAGAGGAAGGCAAAGGAGGCAAGGAAAGCCCTGGGGGACCGATCGGGCGCCCGTGGAGTCTCCCCAATGCTGTGGCAGGACCTCGGGGCTGCCACCTTCTACAGCCAGGGCCCGTCTCCACGTTGAGGCTCCAGAGGCCCCAGGTGAGCATCTGACACAGGGGCCTGGATCCCTGGGAATCTGAGGACACGGGGGTGGGGGGGTCGTGGTGATCCAGGGAAGCCGCATATGGTCCAGGCATCCCAGGACCCCCAGGGGCGTCAGATGGAATCTGAAAAGGAGGCGCCGCGGATGGGGAAGCCGGAGACAGTCTGTCTGCTGAGTCTGAACAGAACCACAGAGGGGACGGGCGCCTGGGCCCCACGGTCCCGCATCCCGAGGACCCAGCCCCTCTCACTGCAGCCAAGAAGGCTCCTCCGTCCCACCCCACCCCGTGCCATTCCCGAAACAACACCCACCAGCTCCTGGGCCCTGAGGCCAGAATCCGGACCCACACCCTCTCATCTCACCGAGTAACCCTTTCTTTAATATTTAAATAAAGATTAAAATGTTCAATATTTTAAGCGATGAGATGTCCAGGGTCTCCCAGCGGCCAGGCCCGCTGCAGGGGCTCCCTACTTCCAAGTTGTTCCAACAAGGACGCAGGTGATGTGGACGAATGCCTGCCACAGAGACGGCGGCCCGGAGCCCCCGGCCGCGTCCTCCTCTCCTGTCCCCGCACCGGAGCTGGGATGCTTCCCGCCAGCGGCCGCAGGGAGGGGCTGCCCGTGTCTCCCGAGAAGGACCCCCGTCGCAGGAGCCAGCTGTATCCAGGGTCGCTCTCACGGCCTGGTGCTTGGGGCTCGGCTGCTGCTGGGGGCTAATGAGTCCCCGGGGGTCTGAGGAGTCAGGGCCCTGCCGGAAGCAGGCCGACCCAGGGGGAGGGGGCAGACCCCAGCAGCCCGCCAACCCTCCCAGGTGTGCAGGGCCCAGGTGACAGCCCGAGGGAAAAGAGAAAATTGCAAAATTGTTGCTGCTAAATCAACCCTATTAAAAATGACAATTACTGTGCTTCCAGTGTGGGCAACAACTCCTTGGGCTGATTAATGAGATAAACACCTCTGTTCTTGGCCACTTCTTACCAAGTCACTGTTGGCTGTTGGAGAGGCCTCCAGGAGGCACCAGGGGACCCAGGTTGGGAGAGCCCCGTGGAAGGGACAGTGTATGATGAACGACTGTGGTTGCAGACCCCCTCCAGTAGGTAGCTGGTCACCTCCACGGGGGTCATTCTGCTCCCTGATGCGCGATCAGTTCCTGTGGCCCAAGAATCAGGTCTGGGAACCAGTTCCGAATCCCATTGTATGCCAGCTCTGAGGCCAGGGTTTATTCTTCTCACCAGTGAAAAGGCACACACAGAGCTGACCCCACAGAACAGAGGGGCAATGCCCCCTTGGTGCCCAGTGACCCAGTAAGGAACACAGAGGATGCTTTTTATTTCCGAGTCTGGGCACCCCACGGGGCCCATCCCGTTTCGCACGTCAGACCCACTACACTTGCTGCAAACTGCTTGGGGCCAAAATCTACACTCACTCATTCTTATCTGCCCCGTATTTGGTCACCGAACTCTTACAGTGGCCACGTATTTGGTCACCGAACTCTTACGGTGGCCAGAACAGACACTTCCCTCCGCGTGAGTTTCCAGTCCCACATGAAGGCATTACATCACAAAATAGGGTCAAGGGTGGACAGTGTGGTTTTAGTTCATTCTTACTCGACTGACAAGGAGAACTGGCGGGCTCTGATGCCGATCAGCAGGCCGCGGGAGAGACTCGCTTCCCCAGGTCTGCAACATTGTATCTGGCAGACCTTTCTCTGGAATATTCTGTGATAAGACCTAAAGCCATACGGATAAATGTGGATGCAGGAAGACTTCCAAACTTGTGCATTTATCCTGAAGAAATACTTGTTTTAAAAGATTTATTTATGTATTTGAGAGAGAGAAAGAGAGAAAGAGCGAGCTGGGGAAGGGGCTCGGAGAGGGACATGCCGACTCAGCACTGAGCTTGGACCCCAACTGAGGGCTCGATCCCACAACCCTGAGATCACGCCCCCTCTTAAAACTGAGAGTCGGCCCCCCAACAGACTGAGCCACCCAGGTGCCCCAAGAAATAATTTTTTAAGAATAACTCTGCCCATGGTCATTCTTTGCAGCCATATCTACGAGAGAGATAAACATGAGAAAATTCCGATAGTCAGCAGACAGTAGACCGAAGTGGTGGAATATTGCCCTCTAAAGCCGTGACTATGGAGACAGCAGGGACCCGTCATACTACAGCGGGTTAAAACACACCCGTTTTGAAGTGGAGCATAAGTTAGTATTACATATTTCAGTGTGATAGAGAGCAAATGCTTTGGTTCTTCTTTTTCTTTCTTTCTTTCTTTCTTTCTTTTTTTTTTTTTTCCCTCATTTCTGTTCTTCTTTTTCTTTTTAATGTGATCACAGGTTTGTTTGTTTGTTTGTTTTTAAATAAGATTTTATTTATTTATTTGACAGGCAAAGATCACAAGTAGGCAGAGAGGCAGGCTCCCCACTGAGCAGAGAGCCTGATGCGGGGCTCCATCCCAGGACCCTGAGATCATGACCTGAGCCGAAGGCAGAGAGTTTAACCCACGGAGCCACCCAGGAGCCCCAGGATCACAGGTTTTTACTGAGGCAATATGGAGTGGCTGGTCACATGCCCAGCACCGCACAGAGAAGGAGATGCCAAGCCCAGCAGGCGGATCCTGGCACAGAGAGGAGCAGAAGGGGGCCAGGGTCCTGTTCTCGCAGAACTGCTTTGGTGCACCTTCTCTTTGCAACCGTCCTGCGAGGCGATGCGGGCAGAGGGCTGTCTAAATGCATGAAATGTGAGTTTGCACCCTCAGGGGGAGAAGGAGAGGGTAGGCCGGAGTGGCCAGGACCGGAAGGAGCAGTTTCCGACCTCACCCAGCAACCGCGATCAGGTATGTGGTGTGCGTGCCCCGTGTCACAGGTCGTGTGTGTCTCCCAAAAAGGTAGGTGGGAGTCCAAACTCCAGGACCTGCTAATGTGACTCTATCTGGGAACAGGGCCTTTGCCAGTGCCGATTGCTGGTGCAGTGAGATGAGGTCATCGCGGTGAGCCCCCATCCTCTGTGGCCCGGGTCCTTCTAGGAAGAGGAAGAGAGATCGGAGAGGAGACGGCACGTGAAGACAGACACACAGCCTTGCGCTGATGGAGACGGAGGCGCGTCTGCAAGCCAAGGACCGTGGGCAGACCCCAGACCAAGAAAGGGGAAGATCTTCTTCTACAGGTTTCCGAAGGAGCCCCCTGAGAGCTCCATTTCAGACTTCTGACCCCCAGAACCCGGAGACGATAAATATCTTTTGGCGTCTTAGAAATGCACACGTACTGTAAATACCAGATTCCTTGTCTTTAAAAAAAAAAAAAAAAGGAAGTCCTATTTTCCTTTACAGTGAAGGGTGACTTTGAGTTTTAAACTCTGAACTAAACCACTTTGGCCCAGAGACAGGCCTCTGCCAACAAGATTCTGAGTAGACCTAGAGGGCACCAAGGGAAGACCCACTCTCCTGGGTAAGGAACCCACAACCAGAGATTCTGAGACCCTCTCCTGCACGTGCCGTTGGAGCAGCGGGTCTCCTCAAAGGCATGGGGAGGCGGCGGCCAAACTGGCCGCACAGGCGAGGGTGAGATGACTCATACTGAGCCGAGGAAAGGGACTGCTAGAGCTTCAATTTCACATTTCTAAATTTCACTCATTTTCAAAAATAACCTAATTGTAAAACAGCTGTAGACCCACAGAAAAATCATGCAGATGGTACCGAGAATTTCTACGCACCCCACACCCAGTTTCCCTGGTATCAACGCCCTCCCTTGGTCTGGTACATTTGTTACAATTAATGAGCCAACGTAGATGTGCTGGTTTTAACTAGAGTCCGTACTATATTCAAATTCCCTTAGCTTTTTCCTGTCCCAGGATGCCCTTCAGGATCCCACATGGTCACATGTCCTGAGGCTCCTTGGGGCCGGGACAGTTCCTCCGACCTTCCCTGTTTTCCGCTGACCTCGAGAGTCGCGAGGAGCAGCAGCCACATATTCCTAAGTTCTCCCTCCACCGGGATTTGACGTTTCACTCATGGACAGATTGGGGTTGTGTATTCTGATGCGGAAGACCCCAAAGATAAGGCTTTCATCACGCCATATCCAAGGACCATGCTGCAGACATGACCTGTCACTGTCGGTGTTGACTCGATCACCTGGCCGGGGTCCATCTGTTGGGACTGCCCGCGGTCTGTCTTCTCTCCTGGCCCGCTGCCATCTTCACTGGGGGATGCCACGTGCAATCGTGTATCCTGACCGGTGGGTGATGCTCCGTCTCCTTGACGACGGAGGAACTACATCAATTGTTTGGAATTAACACTGGAGATGTGTCTGTTCTGCCCTATTCATTTATCCCATCCCTTATCTGTGTTGTATGGACTCTCGGGTATTTGTTTTATACTCTGGTTACACCCCAGCGTACTTCATTCACGTATTGCTCTGGCTGTTGGGAGCACTTGCCTTTGCTGCCTGTTCCTCGGACACGAACGAGGTACTTTTTAACAACTTTGTTAAGGTATAATTGATATACAAGAAATTGCACAGATTTAATGTACGCCATCTGATGAGTTTGGACCTCCACACACACCCTTAAACCATCGCGAAGATCGAAGTAACAGACATCGGCATCACCTCCAGACGTTTCCTTGTGCCCCGTGGTTTTTATTTCCTTTTTGCTTTCCTTTTTGGCAGTAAGAACAGTTAACATGAGATCTACCCATTTTAAAAAATTTACGTACTAACGACAAAAAAAATCTGTTAAACATGTTATATTGCCTAAATGGAGATGGCCTGACTGCAGAAGTTTCAGCAGTGCCGTTCAACAAGAAGAGGTTTGGAGATTACTGGCCTAGGGGACCACAGACTCTCACCTGGACCTGACATCTTGAAACTCCAGGTATCCAAAGCTCATTTCCCGTCTTCTCTTTTTTAAGGAAGCCGCTTCTGGAATATCCAGCCGGGTCTTCTGAAAACCATGCTCTGCATTCACCGCGACACATGGAACCTGCGCAAATGCTGCCATGACACCTGTACCGGCACCGCGACCACGGGATGGCAGACGAGGGTGTTGTCGTTTCTGGTCAATGTATTCTAAAGATGGGTAAACTGAGACCTGGGAGTGGGAACGGAGGGGCAGGGAGAGAGGCACGGAGGAATGAGTGCTTCCTAATGACCTGGCGCACTCACAGCAAGGAGCACCTGGAAGTGGTACCGTCCCAGGGTCTGCTGCAGGCCAGACCGTGCCGAGGACTGGGCCTCACGCTGAGGGTACAGCAAGCTCTGTCTCAGCATCTCCACGTCCTTGGGTTGAGAACTGGAGAGCGGCCTGTGTCCCGCTTCCAGCATTGTCAGGGGAGCATCCTCCATCAATTACACAGCGCGTGCCCACTCGTAAAGGCTTATCATCATCATTACAATCAATATGGAGCTGTTACCAGAATGATGTCATCGTGCTCGGTGGACACGCACAGAAATTTGCAGGGTTATCTCCTAGGAAGCCTCTGGGGCCTGGGAGTGGTGGGGGCGGGGAGGGTCTCACGCTCATTGTCACCCTTACACAATGTTTGAAAGTTGTTTAATTTTTTCTAACCACGTATGTTTTTCTCTTATAATAATAAAAAGGAAGAAATTGTACATAGGTACTTAGACCATGGTTCATTTGAAGACCCTGACTGGACTTCAGCGTGTGCCGGGACCCCCAAACCACAGTGATCAAGGCAGACAGAGCCCCGTCCTTAGCATTCTCGGCTCTGCGAGTGACCGGTGCTCCACGGCACTGTGGGTTCATCACGGAGGGAACCTCCATCCACCTGTTCTCCCCCGTCTTTATTTTGCTCCTGAGATGCGTGGAATTAAGCTCAGCACATCACTGTTGCGCAGGCAAGACCCTGTCACTATTTCCTATTAACTGAATCTCCGTCTCTCCTGTCCCTACCCTTCCTGGTCCAGAAGGGGTCTGTCCCAGTGAGCTGGATCCATGCACGTTAGCGGAGCATTGCTCGGCTGGCAGATATGCCTTTAACTTGGAAATGGTGTTGTCTTGTCGATTGCTCTTGGCTTCATCTCTATTCTGTTGAATGGTTCCTTTTAAAGATCTGTCCGTCTTGCTCTCTGGGAGTCTCCATTTCTTCCATCCCCAGCCCAGGCCACTACCGTGTGCGTTCACCACAGGGCATTCATCCAGCCCTCGTCACATTTGCCTAACCTGCCCCCTTGATAATAATACTGGCTGGAGAATGTGACTTAAAATTCAAACAAAGACTGAGCCACCGGTTGCGGCCTACAAATCCATCACCTTTGGAAACTAACAAAGGCCGCCAACCTGGGGCCATCCTATTTCCACAAGTACAAGGTATCTGACTTTGGGCGCACCCGGTATCTCTGAAGCCCCGTCCCTCCGCAGGGGCCTGGTAGGGAACTCGTGGGCAGGGATGAGCTCCCGGCAGCGTGCCTCGAGGTAAGAGGCAGCAGTCACTGGGCTTTCCAGTCCGGAGGTCCAGCCTCGGAATACTCTTCCCCATGGAAAAAGCATCAGAGTGTTTTCATGGGTTCACTGTCCCAATACTTGAAAATACAATTCTGTTCTTTTGCCACACAGATACCATCATTCTCCTGCCAGGTCGAGGCCCCCTTCCAGCCTACGACATTGAGGCCTTGTTACCAGTCTTCTCCTTTGCTGAACTCAAAAGCACCAGACTCCCTATCCAGGGGATGAGAAGCCGACAGGAACGCCGTCTTTTCTCCAAAGCACAGAAAAGGACAAACGTCCAAGTCACAGCACAGGTGACTTCGGGTGGGACCTTGATTCCATTCCCCCAAGGATTCAAATAGACCTGGAGCTGGGAGCTCCTATTCAGTTCAGTTTCTGATCAGCGACACCTGTCACAGCATAACTCCTGGTCCCTGGGAAGCCACGGGCCGGTGAAGGAAACTGAGGCAAGGGCCCAGTATGGAGATGTCAACGCGAGGACAAGGGGGCGGCTGGTGGAGAGCACCGCGCGGCACAGGCCCTCCTGCCTCCCTTCCCTCCCCACCAGCAGTGTCTGCGGATGTGCTCTCTGTTGTGGGACTCGCCTTCAGCCTGTAAGCTCCAGCAGGACCGAAGATCCTGGCTCTTCTGGACCTTCTGTCCCCCCTCCCGAGAGGGTCACCACACGTATTAACGGCACAGAATGAAACAGAACCGCACCCGACACCACGAAGTTCCCAGAGCAAGCACGCTCATTCCGTGGCCTCAGGCCCTGAAGAAGCCACCAGGCAGAATCCAACTCGGGTCCGACTCAGCGCCACGTTGGGGGTTTGTGCAGGGCCAGCAGGGAGACCCGGATTCAGAATTCCCTCTGGGACAGGGTAGGCGGAGCCACAACGTGGCGGGGCCGGCGTTCTCCTCGTGCTAGGGAAGGGAGTCAGCTCCCCATGCCAGCCCCATGGCCCGCAGGCTGGGGCCTCTGGCCGCCCGGGGGCTCCACTGTCTACAGGCGCCGCGTGCGCCAGGCCACGCTTGCCCTCCTCCTCGTCACAAACGCCGGATGAGCTTCTCCGGGCCCAAACCCACATTGCCTCGCCGGTCGTAGCGTCTCCTTTTCCTCTGAAGCCGAAGGCCCCGTAGATTGCACCCCCCCCACCCCGAAGAGTCCTGGAGGAAAGGCGCCCGCACGACATACAGAATGCATGTCTCTTAATTAAAGGACCTGATCCTGACAAGACATTTTGAAATATTCATTAAACCAATTTTTATTTAACCTACATGGACCAATCCAATGCGACCCGCGCCGCCTCCCAGATGCTTGTCAGGAGAAGTAAATTGAACTCTTGATGGGGCAGAGCGATAGGTCAGCAGGCGGACGTCCCGGCTTCACCCACTTTCCTCAAAGCGCTGGAAGGGAGAGGACAGCCGTCAGTCGGGCTCTGTGGCAATCATTACAGGTCTGCAGTGAAGCAGAAAAACGCTGTAATAAACAGGTCCCGCTGCCTCCTATCACTCCATTCATCCTTCCCTCCAAGTGCTGGGCCCTTCTGGCCTTGCTGAGCATTAAATCCCCGTCCAGCTGTTTGACCCTATTACGGGAACATGATAGGCACCCCTGTCACTTGAAATGCGCGCACCAGTCCGATGCACCGAATCTATCTTCCCGACAGGTAAACCTGTGGATAATTTATTTTTATGTGCTTTCAGAGGACGCTGACAGCAGTCGGGATCGCCCAGCACGAACGCTCCGTGTTCAGGACAGCGGGTCCCGCAGCTCCGACGGTCACTGTTAATGAGCATGGGGGACGCGTAGAAGCCGGAAGGGCGTCCGGTTCAGGCAGCCTCCAGACGGGCGGCCCCAGCACCACCGAGGCCTGGTTCTACACGTGATCACGATTCTCCCAGAATCAGACAGCGGCTCCCCGAGTTCCACTTAGAGAAGCCATCCACCGCGGCATCCAGCAGGGGTGGCCAGAGGGATGTGCGGGCAGCGGGGATGCCGGGCAGCACCGGCCTCGGTGGGACAAAGCCCACTGAGCAGACCTGCCCAGAGCAGTGGGTGGGGGTTCTGGGGGCGGGGAGGCGGCTAAGATGTGTGCCCGGCTGGGGATCTCCCTCCCACCCAGCCGCTCCCAGGCTGCCAGGCGACCACCCCGAAGGATTTTGCACAAATTGGAGAGAGAAGCGTTAAAAGCCGGCAGGCGGGGGGCAGTTTTAAACTTCCTGATCACTCCTGTCACAAAAAGGAAGCCCAGGCTAAACATCTCACCGGAGAGGGTCCCATGCAGTCTCTGCCCCCCGGTGCAGGGGCGCGGGCGAGGACAATGACTTCTAAGTCGCCCTCCGGACTGCGGTTGGACCGTTCGCCTCCACAATGGGTGTCATTTAAGCCTACAGAATCCAATCAATGTGTCAGTTAAATTGCTACTCATCTGTCGAGATTAAGCGTCCGACTATTACCTCAGATTTAGTAGAAGTCTTAGATCCTGGCACATTTCACTGAAGCCATTAGTAACACCTGGAATCATTCACATTAGTTTAAGATCTGGCACCATAAATTCCCAGCCATTAATGATTATTCTGACTCCTCAGGATAAATGGCTTAACGTTTTTGATAATGAAAATATACATTCTGCAGTAGTTCCTTCTTAAACCCACATTACCTTTGTAATGTACTTCATGGCTGACTGTAATGGACGGCACTGTCACCCCGCAAGGATATTTAAGCGCGCCGTAAAGTGCCAAAGGTCTGTTGTACTACTCATTAAAAAAAATAATAATAACGAGGTATTTATTTAGCTGCTTGCATCCGGAAATGCAATTAACTATCTTAACGGGCACGTTTGGCGTGGAGGGGGGCGCAGCCTCGATCGGCGCTGTCTTCCGCCTCCTCCCCTGCAAGCGCCAGCGCGAAGCGCGCTCTCCACAAAGGCAGGGCGAGCGACAAACTTCTCTTGGATATTATCAAAAATCAGGGGAAAATAGCATTGTGAGAGCCCAGTGTGTCAGCTTAGTTATAGCTGAGAGAGATTATTTAAATATCTCAAATAAATCTTTTCATTCCCAGCACATTCATCTCTTTTAAGTGCTCATTAAGGTGGGGTGTGACAGTCTTGGAAAATGAAACACTAATTCTTTTTCTCTGAAGCCTGAGTGTACCGCTCCCAAGGGCAGCTGTAGTTTAGGGGGATGATAGGGGTGAGGGCGGAGAGGGGCCCCTCTTCCGCATTTCATTCCAAAAAGTGATGGGGGGGGGGTGTTTGTTTGATGCCACTGCTCTTCTTGCTCGTACCCTGTGATCTCTCAGATCTGAAGAAGCGGGTGTCAGTGCGCGCTGTTTGATAAACGGCCCCCGGAACGGGGCTGCGCCGACCTTACCCCGTTGCTGCGGAGCATAATTTGCAGTCAGCTTGTCTTTGGTTGATTTAGACGAAGTTTCCCAGAGACAGAGACAGAAGGATGCTGCTGCAGCTTCCACTCCCTCTTCCACAGCAGGCCTTTTTTTTTTTTTTTTTTTTTAATAAGGGATAAAGAAACTGTGTCTAAAAATGTATTCTAGCATGAGTCTGCTGCTGAACTCTAGTAACTGTGCCCACTTAGGTCACACAGTCGACAGCATTCTTATTTCTGGACGCTCCGAGGGAGGTGCTTAGGATCCCCTTAAAAAATAAAGGTTCCTAGAACCGTGCCTGCGGACTCCATAATGAACATGGCAATGGTTATTGATTCATGTTAGGCCTGATTTGCTTACATTGAACTCAGGATTTTGCACACAGTATCAGAAAGCAGTGCACAGGCCCTGGAGAGGCAAGCTGGAGGCATGGGGCAGGTCAGAGCCCTTCTTGGGGTTGAAGGCACTGCCGTGGGCTGGCTTCCCACAAGTACTCAGCCTCCCCCACCCCGCAGTACCTCCCCAACCTGGGCCCCTCCCAGCACCTGGACACTCCACGGAAAACCTGGGGACGCGCCGCAGGATTCTGTGCAGGACGGAGCACACCCACGCCGAAAGGGAGAGAGAAGGAATAGAGACACATTCTCAGCCAGAAGGTTCACCTGGAGTGTGAGCACGGCTCGGAATGGCCCCTGCCTGCCCAGGGAACAGAAAGGACAAAAGGAAAAACAGAAAAGTGGGAGGAAAGTATACAAAACATCGGAAAATGAGACAAGAAAGGTTGAATCCGAGAATCTTAAAAATCATGAAAGCATCACCTGGAAGGTGATTTGGGCGAGGACTGAAATCCGGGACCCTGGTGGGAGCTGTACAAAGAAGGTCTCATTGAAACATTAGACCCAGAGCATGCGAGGGTCGCTGGCGGGCGTGCAATAAATAATGATTGGTAAGAATGATGATACTCAAATTTAATTCCACGTTCCATGGGAGGCTCTCCCCAGGTCGCCGCACACATCCGCACGAGGCCCTGCTCGAGCTGCTTACCCAGTGGGAAGCACGTCCTTCTGCCCCACGGGCAAGCCACACCTGCAGGGCTGGGGACCAGGGCAAGGTGACTTCTGGGGACCTATGATTTCCAGAGCAGCCTCTGCCTGCCGTGCTGTCCCCTGGTAAGTGGACAAAGAGAAGGAGGTCCAGGCCCTCCCCGGGGGTGGTTGCACAGAGACATGGAGCCAGGGGACGGGGTGTGAGCAGCTGGCCCTGGGGGACAACTCCGGAGCCCGCAGAGTCAGGGTCGCTCCAGGCTGTGGGGAGAGGGCCGCCAACTGCAGACCCCGGCCAGGCCCCTCACAAAGGGGAAAATTGGGAGACCTCACTGCTCTCCCTGAGCCTCAGTGGGACCAGAGCCACACCAGCCTGAGGCCTTCCGAGGAGAAAGGCGCGCCCGGGGAAGACAAAAGAAGGTCATGGCAGCAGCTGGTCAGGTCCTGCCACCGTGTCCCCAGAGGGCAGCAGGAAGTTGGAAGAAAGTGGAAGAGGCAGGAAGGCTGAATAAGTGGAAAGTAAAGAAATAAGAGAGGCAGTGCACACGGGGGGCGGTGTGCCCCGTTTGCAGAGTGAGGGGGCGGGCCTGGCTCTCCTGTTGACACTCAGGTATAAAAGCAAGGGCTTTAATACGGAGAAGCTGAGAACATTCCAAACACTACATTTTCTCTGGTACCACAACGGAGTCTTTTTTAGTAAAAAAAATTTCTTTTGGAAGGCAAATTTAAACACATAATGAGCAGCAGGCGCCCCCCCCAGCCCCCACACTCTGGTTCAGAGTCTGAAATGTGCCCCATCCAGGTGCACGCGCACACACACTCACACAGACACACACACACACAGTATGTGCACCCCATACTCACACCCGCACATACGAGACTGTACACCTGAGCAACGTATGCAGTGATTTTCTCTCTCGGTAATCCTTCCGCCATCCCCGGCAAACAGGAAGAAGGGAACCGTTCGGATTTGGAGCTGCATTAACCCAAATGAATAATTCTTCCCGTGGCAGGTGATGGTTGCCGACAGTGTGCCCTAGAATTTTTGGAAGGTGCAGAGAATTTGTAGAAATAATCATTATGAGGAAGGAGATGACGGGGGGATGGTTCAGCTTCTACTAATAAGTGCTTCATAATAGCTCAAAAAAATCTCTGTCAGGCCTCTGCCTCCTTCGAAATGCAAATGGATGAGCGCTCCCTGCAAACCTGCTGCGCACAGTACGCAGACAAGGGTAATATCTAGTCCGTGTCACTCCAAATGATATGGAAACAACCGAAAGCGTCCTGGCTGTGGATAATTACGGAAGAATGACAGGTTGATAATAAGTTCTCATTTAGGAATCTCTCAAACGCGGGAGGTATGGGGCGGCTCGCAGCCACGATGCTGGAGTTCGAGTGCCATCTGCGTGAGTAAGCAGGTCTTGAAAAGGAATTTGGGGTTGCCGCAGGTACGCGGGGAGAAGAGAGCCGCCCGTGAATATTTGAGGCTCGAAACCCCTGGTTTTATTAACCTTGAAAGCGAGTGGGGGTCTCGGTGGCACGTGAGAGCGCGGCGGTCCGCAGCGGCGGGGGCACCCGTGGGCGACAAGGTCCGAGGCTGCGGGACCCAGAGCCCATCCGAGGCCCCGCACGCGGCCACAGCCCGGCCAGGCGGGCTGTCGTCTTCCTGGCAGTCGCTCTTCACCGGAGGCCCTGATGTGTTTAGGGTAAAAGGAAAACTCAACCGAGAGACGGTAGGCATCTGTCAAGTTCATAGCGGGTTCAGGATTGAAGCAGCGCGTTACCGATGCGTCATGTTCCTTACCCACCGTGAGGAGCAGGAACAGTGAGAGGGCAGGGACATCCGGGTGAGCTACCAGGCCAGACGCGCCATAGTTCGCTCCTGAGCCCACGGTGATGGTGGGGGGAGGAAGGGTGTGCTGCATGGCACCAGAGGGGGGCCCTGTGCTAGAATCACCCCAACCCTGGGCCACTTCTATCCACCTACTCCTGGGACAGCTGTCCTCCTGAGTTCTGGGCACAGCCCCTCTGAGCCCTCATGGCCTCGACGTGACCCCTGTGACCTTCTGGTCACTCTGCGCTCTGCAGCCTCCGGCCCTGAACACCTGTCCCCCAGGTGTGCCTGGCACGGTGCTCCCTGAGTTTCCCCGTCACGCAGGGTCCAGCTCCTGGAGGGCAGGCGCTCCCCGAGTTTCCCCGTCATGCAGGACCCAGCTCCGGGAGGGCAGGCGCTGTCAGACGCGTCACTGCCGTCTTCGCAGGACATGGGCACTTGCTGATTTCATGCAATGCCACTCTACAGACAGTTGCTTTCAATCAGTCTGTCTTATTTCATGTTTTAAAGAAGAAGCAGGGGCGCCTGGGGGCTCCGTCTGCGAAGCATCTTCGTTTCAGCTCAGGTCATGATCTCAGGGTCCTGGAACTGAACCCCGCATCAGCTCTGCGCTCAGCCCGGGGTCTGCTTGAGATTCTCTCTCTGCCTCTGCCTCTGCCCCTCTCCCTTCACTCGTTCTCTGCATCTCTCAAGTCAGTGAAAAGTCTTTGAAGAAGAGGAAGCATTGGCAACTTCTTCCCCTGTCCCCTGCGTGTCTACTGCCCACAGTCAGACCCAGACCTTTAACACACACACATCACGGACGACGACGACCCTCACCCAGCTGTGGCACATAGGCCTTTTCCAACTTCTGCTTTTTTGTTTGTTTAGTGATTTTAAGAAGCAAAGATGGTCTCAGAACAACAGGCTGACCCGGATCCACTCATTCTTCCATGTGAGGTCCTTCCATAAAAGCATCAGCTGTAACCCCACAGCTCTGCAAGAAGGGGAGGGGGTATTATTACCTTCATTTTCCAAATAAGGCAATAGAGTCACCAAGCCGTCAGTGAGCGACGTCTGCGCCCAGGGTACAAGATCCAGCATGTCCCAAGCTGCGATTGCAGCCCTGACTCCCACCAAGACCTGGCTCCCAACTGCCCAGCCGCCGTGAGATGGGAGAGAGGCTGGACACGGACACGAGGGGCTACGGCCGTCACGAGAAGCAGAGCTGAGTGTGTTCAGGGGACCAAACAGAACGCCCCACCACCTGCGGCAAAGCCTGGTGCTTCGGGGCCCAGTACCGATGCGATGGTGTGAGGCTGCCATGAGGTCCTCCCAACCTGCAGACCTCCCTCGGAAGACATCCAGCTCCGTGAGGCTCTCCCATCAGAGCTGGGGTTGCTCTGCCCTCCCCCCTATAAAAACAACTAAGTGAAGGGCAAAAAGACTGACCAAAGTCCCCATGTCCTTGTGACCACTCAGGTACATGGCATCCAGTGAGCCCTGTCTTCTACGTTATCCTGTGGAAGCCTGACTTAGAAAAATAAGCCAAAAGCCGGCATGAAATTTTCATGGATACCGGAACATTAATTACTTTGATTTTTTATTGTGAGGGGCTGCTCATGATACAAAGCAATGCTTTATTTTTATATAAAATAAATATTCTAGATAAAGTAGCTGTGTTTGGTTAATCTAAAAAATCTACTTTAAAAAAAAGTAAAGATAACCAAGTAGTTAAGGGAAGATCCTTGGATATTTGACCTGGCCTTCTCCAGTAATTATTCTAATTATTCTTCTATTATTTAGTCCATGAGCCAAAGGTTCCCGAGTGCATAGAAAGTTAATAGCAGACTTGAAGTGAGAACGGGGGGCAGGCGAGCATATGTTCATTAAAGTCTGCTTTTACTTAAGGGTTTTGCATCAAGCAGGCTTCGGGCACCAATAATTTATCTTAAAGTCTATTTATTCAGTGCAACAGGGAAATAATAAATTGTCCTAATTTCCTTTCCCAGCCCCAGAACTGGCTGCCTCTTGCCTTCTTTCCCTGAAACCCCGTTGGGGTCAGTCTGTTGCCTGGGCACGGCCAAACAGAGGATCCCAGATTGCACTTCAGGGGATCTTCTCCAGCCGTGCCCCCTGGTTTCCGGCCAGCCGATGCTACGGTTCATTAACAGAGGTGTGTGTTCCCAGAAGGATGCTGCTGGTGGTGGGTGAGTGGAGAGAGCTGAAAAAGGGGACCCAGGGGACCACGCCATCAGCAGGGGCTGATGCATGTGTAGTGCGGCCCAGGGTGCTGGATGCGGAGAGGCGGCATTGCTCCCACTGTTCTAGGACATATTTTAGCGACTCACCACAGCCCTTTGGTCATCCCAAGGATAGCTTTGCACCAGCAAGTTCAGTGCCTGCTCTGAAACATGAAGCTGGGTTCTTGGTCTAAGGGAGAAGACCCATTGGAAGCAGGGCCAAAAGCAGTATAGACAGAAATGAAGGAAAACCTTCCTTACCACCACTTCCTCTTAAATGCCAACATTTTCTCAGAACCTTGACCAGCCCTAGCAGTGCCATTTTGCAGGTGCTCGGGGCCACATACAGACCCCTCTCTCTTAGAAACTCCCACAGGTCCTGTCTGTACAGACAATGGCATCCCCAGAGAGGTCAGCTCAGAGACCATCTGGTGCCCCTGGAGCATGAATTAGCCGCACACTCCCTACCTGACACCCAGTGAGGTCCCTAGGGAGAGGAATGGAGCGCAGGCAGGTCCTACAGGAACTGCAGAGAGGAGAGAAGTTTGGGGACTGGCCCGGGCTGAGACAGCACCCTACCTGCCAAGCTCAGGGACCTTGAAAAGACAATGCTCTCTCACTCCCAACCCAACTCCAACACGGCCACTTCCAGGACCTCAGCCAGAGGCCATCCCGTTACCCAGAGCCATGACTCAGCAGTTCAGCAAGCGGCCGACCCAAACCCAGCACACAGGACGCAGAGATCAATCAGCGGGAAGGGCCGTCACCATCACCACGAGCTGCCCCTTCTGCAACGACGGGCAACCACCCAAACCCTTCCCAGCAAAGCCGCAGTGTCTTTAGCAGACAGACACGCTCCTCCCTTGTGGAAACCACAAGCCGAGCCCCAAATCCAGTGGCGAAGGCAGGTTGGGTGCACAGTTTTAATCTTAGGATTTCTCAATACATCTCTGCAGATGACCCTTAAAAAAATCCATATTCCTGAGTAAGACATGAGGAGCCATGGAAACACCTGGGGATAGGGGCAGTCAGAGGGGCGATGAGAGAGGCCGGAGGAGCAAGGCCGCTCTAGCCACCGGAAACCCTTCCTCGGGGCCGCCCTCTGTCTGACCCTGTACAGATGCAACATCCATTTTCCGGAGTCTGGGGTAAGGGGCCCTTAAAGGAGACCAAAATTTGCATCAGGATGTTATCCTTACCTGAACAGGGACCCCAAAACACACTTTTTCTAGAATTTTCCTCATGGTGTTAAATATTTACAAACATTTCTCCATTGAAATTCTTCAGTTGCCTGTGGTTGGGATGGCGACAGGGGTGGGGGGTGGGGTTCTGAGGAGGCCAGACGTCACCACAGGCCCTCACACCCGGGGTCCAGTGCGGAGGGAGAGCCGGCCCGGGAGGGCCTCAGCCATCAGCCGGCTCTCGGGAAGAAAGGCAGCCTGGTTCCTTGAGCCCCATCTTTCCCGTGCCGTGCCGTGTAATTGGTCAGAAGCTCTCTGGTTTTAGCTCAGCTTTAGAGCTCTACCGATAGCGCCGATATGCTGGTCCGCACGCCCCCGCGATCGGCACCAACAGGGAGGGAACGCGCCGGCCCGTCCTCTGACAGGCCCGCTTCCTTCCCGCGCTCACGCGCCGCGTCTCACATTTATTCATTTTGAGCAGTTGTTGCTCCGACGGCCTGTCCACGCTGGCCCTGCCCGAAATGTCTTCTTTAATCAAAATTCTGCTCAAAACAGCCCAGCTGAGCGAGTGAAGTGGCCTTTCCTCATGCTATTGACAATCTGTCTCGAGCATTATCTCATACGCTTCCCTTTATTTTGTCTCCCAGTCCAGAGAGTCTTTGCTTTGAACCATCGCTTCTGGACGCATTAGGATTGGACGCAACATGCACACGATATCTACCTCCCGGCCCTTGCTGCATTTTGCAGAAGCAACACGAAAACTTAAAAACCCAGGGAGAAGAGAATGTATTTAAATGATTCACGTCTTGCCCCTGTGTGACTTATACGGAGGGAAGTGAGGTCCGTGGGGAAATGTAACGTTATTTCTCGAGGCGGCTGGCCTTGGAGATTAAGGCAGTCACAAGCAGATCCCCAAGCAGAAAGAACGAGAAAGCATCATTTCAGGGGATGGGCCGTGCCCTGGATGAATCTTATGGATGCAGATTATTGTCTGTGAAAAAGAAAAGAAAAAAGGGAAGAAGATAGACTCACTCTTGCAAAAGTAGATATTTATGAACAGGCTCTTAAATTGACCTCAGGCAACGGATAGAACCCTCCAGTTCCCACCCCATGAATTGTTTTATTTAGTTTTTCCAAGTACGCTGGGGGACTAGTCTTAGCCCTCGGTGCATGCTCAGTAGATGTTTGTGAATGAATTAATGGGCTGACAGTTTGCTCTTCTAAAAAATGCAGAAGTTCCTGGCTGGTTTTTAAGGGCCTCGCAGGTTGGAAACCTCAGGATTCTAATTTACACCAAAAAGGCAGAGGAAGGCGGGAACCCCTCTACGGACAGCCTGAGCCCAAAGTGAGGCTGCTCTGCTCCCCAGAGAGTTGACTGATACAGCTCACGCCCGCAGCCTAGTGCTGGGTGCAGAAGAGAAAGGGGAAGAGAGATGGCGAGCCTCAGAGATCAATCAGAAGAGAAAGAAAATCAGAAAGGAGCCCAGCAGGAGCAGAAGAGGCGCACTAGCCCTAAAGGCAGCCTGGGAAGATGGAGCAATGGGAAAGTCATGTGTCCCAGGCTCCAGAAATTCCAGCAAACCAGCATGTCTCGTGCCGCGTGCACTTTTTAAGTGAAACGAGGTGCCACACGACATTCGGGATCATTTCCATCCCCGTGATGAGCGCAGATTTGAAAGGGCGGTCCGGGATCTGAATATCGCAGCCGACCCCGGTAAGACTGACCCGATTCGATCACACGAGCTATAGTTTCATCCGTCTCACCCGGAAACACAAGTGTGCGGGAGGGTGTGAGCTCCGTGGTCTGGTGTCCCCCGTCGAATAGTTGCCGAGATGTGTCTGAGGCTGTTTGTGTGTCTGTTTATTTGTATTCTATGTCACTGCAAGAAGGAGTTTGAGAGACTCTACTCACGGAGTTGAGTTGAACACGGACGATGCTCAAAATTCCCAGTTATCAAAGTAAGATCCTCCGTCGCGAGACAGTCCTGACAGGGCGAACCGCACGCTCTTCCGCCGACACCCTCTGGGCAGAATGTACATGAATTTTACCTTGTGATAAAGTTGAACAATGTTTTCATAATAAATGTAACCACTCCATTGGGTGACAGAGCAGCACTGCTGATAAGTGGACTTCAACTTGCGCTGAATACTAAGTTTCTTTGACATAAAAGAAGGAAAGCGATGTGTCCAATGAGCTAAGCATACGTGATTTAGATAATACTTATCACTCTAGTTACGGGAAGCCTTTCAGTGTCTGATCCCTGGTCCACTCTGTAGCTACGTGCACGTTTCCAAGCCGAAATGCCGAAAACCTTCACTGATGGGGGGGCGGGGAGCACTGATAAACACGGACAGGCACCGAAGCGTTCCCCCAGCATCGTATTTATGGCATCGACACTCAGACAAGGTCTGCGCCACTGGGAAAGCGTACTGGCTGTGAAATGAAAAAAGAACTACAAAATGTTTCAAATGATAATATTAAGAAGACAGCTGGGCAAAGATCAGAGCATTTATAGGGGTCGTCTCTGCATAGTGGAAAGGCAGGAGTGGATGGCTTGTTTTTAATCTATTAATTTTTAATATATTCCTTCATACTCCTGATTTTAAACTCTCACTTTGTTCTCTACCTAAGAAAACTCCCACTTAATGGCACAACGAGATAGGCTCTCTTGAATGAAGGAGGAGGAGTGTTTTAGCCAAACCAGGAGAGGAGCCCGTCATCAGACTGGGAATCACTGAGCGTTTCCTGTCGTCTTCGGCTCTGGCTCTTCCTTCTACGTGATTAATGGGGAGCCCCGTCACATGCTGGGTTTCATTTTAAAATAAGTCTGCCTGGGCTCAGACCTTTGGAGAACAGCCTCCTCCGAGCTCGCCCGTCTTAAATAAACCTCTGATCCTCCAAAGTCTCCAAGTGCCACTTGGTTCTTCCATCAGGATCCAGTCCAGGTTCCGTAAAATGAGTCTGCCCTGCACAAATAAGTATCCGAGCAGGGAAATTATTCCTCAATGATGCTGCACTCTTTCCTTTCCAGAATACACCTTCTGCAGGGCTCCCGACCACCCCAAAGCAATGCTTTGAAGGCTACCGAAGCAGCAAGAACAGCGGTGGCTTCCCACACGACCCCTACTTTCACCTTGACCCATTTAGAAGCCAGCACAGCTACTCGGGACCCTGCGAATGGCTCCACACATTTCATTGTTTCTTTCACTTCCTCTGCACGTGTAAGGAGGAGACGACACCCACGGTTGGCGCCCTCTCCGGGGGGAGGGGTCCTCCGAGACAGAACAAGGTGGAGGCCAGCAAGTGTCACGGCAAACACGGACCACACACCGGGCCATACGCCGCGAAGAGAGAGGCAGTGCTGCAGCTGCTGATTAATATTCGCCGGGATGAGGCCATCTGTCATCCGTGGCACTCCTTTTGGGGAAACCCTTCAGAATTCAAGGCTAGAATCAAAAATGAACCTCTTCCCGAGCTCCGTGCTAACGAGGTCGCGGGCGGGACGGCGTCTGCCCGCCTGTGCGCGGCCCGAGGCAACGGCCTTCCGCTCCTTGCTGTTCTCCTTCTCAGCCTTTGCGGATCCCGGACCTGCAGCAGGAGGGCTTGGAGGGGCTTGGAGAAGACGTGCGAACTGAGGTTCCGGGCGCCTCAGCAACTCCCCTCCCCACTGGCAGACCCCGAGCTGGACTTCCTTCGGAGACCTTAGAGTCTTAAACGTGACCCCGTTCCTCCTGCCCCTCCCAGGGCTACGGCGGTCGTGGGACCTCTCAGCCTGAGGGGAGATGCGGCACGGGGTCCGGAAACCCCCAGGGGCAGACGGGGCTTCTCACACAACCCGGTGACAAACTGGCTACGGGACATCGTCCTGCCAGATGCTTCCTCCCAGACCGGAGAGCAGGGTGGATTTACAGAGTCAGGGGGTATGAGCGTTCTGTCCCACAGCCCTATTTCAAGGATTGACGCTTGGAATCTTGAAGCTGTTCAGAGTCTCACTCCTAAGCCACAGGAGCCGCTAAAGAACTTGGAGGGGAACAGGACGTGCGAAGGGCAGCCTGGGCGCGGTGTGCCCTGAGCAGCTACCGGGTTTCCTCGCTCATGCCCCCGGGGCCAACCGCTGGCTTCCCTGATTCCTTCTTCCCAGAGCGCGTCCCCAACCAAGAGAGAACGCCGTTCCCCGAACTGGCATCCGTCACCCTGTGTCAGAGGCTTGCGAGGGCCGTCCGCCGTGGCCGCGTCTGCCGGCGCCGTCCAGCCCCCATCCCACTTCCCCGGCGGCAGCAGGACAAGCCGGGCAGCCGCCCATGCAGCAGAGTCCATGGAGGTACCGTGACAAGGGGACGCAGGACGGGCATATTCTGACAGTGGGCACATGGACCCACCTCACGGCCGGGCAGACTCACGGAGACCCTGACAGCAGCGGTGGAAGCGGGGGCCCTTCCCCAGGCTGGCCCCGCCATCGGTCTGCCCACTGCAGCATTAAACTGGGCTGTGACGGTTGCTGAGCACCCCCAGCCCCCACACGTGGGCCTCCGGCCGTCCGATATGCCAACCACAATGTTATGATAACAGGATTTTCCCCTGACCAACATCCTTCTTTACATGTAAATTTATGCCAGGATTGTGTATTTAAAAATTAGTTTCTGTGAGTAATGAGCCTCAGGTTTGGCTGGGTTCCTGTTTCCCCCTGGGTTTATCAAATCAAGCTCGGAAGTTCTGAGATCATGGACATGGTGTAAGACAAGGCAAAGCGGGGACTTGAAGAGGAGCAGCTGCTCGTGGGGACGTGCTCCGGACAACCCACGGACAGCGACTCCCATCCGCGGTGCTGGGAGCCTCCTCAGGGGCGTCTCCCCCACTCGGGACACCTGAGCAGCAGGGGATCTGGGACACCTGGCGGCCTCCTGTCCCTGCAGCCCCCTCCCTGCCCTCCTCATTCAGCTACCACTTCTCCAGCGACTCTTTGGTACTGGGCTTCGGGAAAGATCGCCAGGTCCAGAAGCCATCCCGACCCGACCTTATCCGGCCTACAGGGGACATACGATCTAGCACGGAAGATGCTCAAATAAGTGTTTTACTACTAGGCTCCTGCAGTCTCCTGGAGTTCCTGAGCAGTCCTGCACCAGAAGAGAGAAGGAGGAAGGGCATCGCACACTCTGCAGGCAGGCTGAGCCACCCAAGACCACCGCGGGTCCGCGGTGAGCGTGCAGGAGGGCTGGTGCTGGGGAGGACGCAGGCGTCCTCCAGAAAAGTCCAGATCTGAGTCTTCCAGTTCATGTCAGTTCCTGATGCTCTGCGAACCTCAGTGCCCCCACCTGTAAGAGCAGGACCGTCCTCACCGTTCCCGTCTCAGGGCTGCTAGGACACTGAACACAAGGTCCACACAGCCCAGCGGCCAGTTTCCTTCTCACACTCCTCCCCGCGGACTTCAGCCACCGGCGGGGTATAAAGGGTGTCGACAGGGCTTGTAAGTACTTGGTAAGGGTTTCCAGGTTTGGGGTCGGGGTGAGGGGGAGGCAAATCTGCCAAGGAAAAATTAATAGCGACAAAAAAGATAGAAATCGTATTTACAAACACGATGTAGAAAGCAAACACTTGTAGGCCCCCCTGTGTTATTTGGCTCTACTCTTTCCTTTGCTGGACTGTTTGGCCGGACCAGCGAGACAAGGGAGGAAGCTGAGGGGCCCACGACCAGTTGGGAGGACATAAATATTGATGAGCACATCGGCTTCACATTAGTGTTTGATGAAATGTTTCATGGGCCTGGACCGGTTTCCCAGATTAAGAAAATCCCATCCACGTCCACACACACCACTCTTTGCTCTCCAAACTGGTTTGAATCCCACAGACGTGGACGTAGATTGGCTTTGAAAACCAGCCTTTCCCTTTTATCTTCGCGTCTCCCCACCCCGTTTGTCAGGGGTGCCCCACGGACTTCAGAAGCAATCTGAGTGCAGAGAAACGCAAGGGTTCGATCTGACTGAAATTCAAGGATAGTCAAATACACGGGTTTCTTATGTGAGATCTTATCATCTGCACCTAATTATCAAAGTTCGGGATTACCATTTGGAGGGAATTGTTTAAAAACATCTGCTCTTCGAAATCTAAGCATTGCTAAAATATCCCTCCTCCTCCAAAAGTTGTTTAAGTCAAGCCTTAAAGGAAACGTAGGAAAACGGGACTTCTCCGTACCGAGCTGGAGGGATTGGAACAATTAGCACGGTCTGTCTCTAGCATGTCCTCACCAACCATTCCCGACAGAGCCCAGCATTGCTCTGGGTGTTCAGCTGTTGAAACCACTGGTGACAAATGCAAAATTCCAGAGAAAAACCGAACTACCTCCTCCTTATTGAAAAGACGCGTGGGCCACTTGCTAGAGTTCGAGAGTTCTGACCTCCGCCGATACCATACAGAGAAGAAGTGACAGATGGGACAGAGAAAGAGGAATCCAGGCACCTGCATGAGAGCTTCGAGATCGCATGGCCAACCCCAGGGAAACCAAATGGACACCAGTAGAAATGGTGGGCATGAGTCAAGCAAGCTAGCAAGCCCCTTTTGAGCGGATCTCATGGCAGCAATGATCAGGTCTAAATGGGCGTCAAGAAGAAAAGCCAGGCACTCACTAATAGGCTGAAGGAATTCCCATCTCGGCTGGGGGCACTTTCTCAAAAGAAGTGAGAGTTGCCAGGGAAGCGGGGTCTCCTGCAGCCTGAATGAATGGGCCAACTCAGCCTAAATCAGTGAGGTCACGTGAGGACTCTCCATCGTACATGGAAACAGGAAATCTTTACTAACGTAAAGATTCCAGCTTGGTGGGACATGAGATTAGACCTTGGAACACGTGGAACAGAGCCTCTTTTGGCAAGAATGCCACCTTCTCCCAAAATTGACTTTTTTTTCCTTATGTTTTGTACAAAACAGATAAGTTTCTACCAGAGGCCACCTATCAGAGGGGCTAAGAGGTTCCTGGAAATTGCCCACAAATGCAGGCACTGGGAAAAGCTTTTGGTGCCTAAGCGTGATGAGAGTTCAGAAGCCACGCCTGACGCCATGCGTGACTGACAAGACTCAAATCAACTTTGGCCAACTCTGCACTCTCTTATTTCCATTAGTGCAATGCACTCACTGGTGGGAGAGATCTAAGGAATTACCTTAAGGGGCACCGAGGTGGCTCAGTCAGTTGAGCCTCTGACTCTTGGTTTCAGCTCCAGACGTGATCTCAGGGTCGCAGGATCAAGCCCCTCATTGGGCCCTGTGCTCAGTGCAGAGTCTGCTTGGGATTCGCTCTCCCTCTCCCTCTGCCTCACCCCCTATCTATCTCAAATAAGCAAATACGTATGTTTCTTAAAAAAAAAATTAATTTAAGAATAAGTATTAATTAGGGGCGCCTGGGTGGCTCACTGGGTCAAAACCTCTGCCTTTGGCTCAGGTCATGGTCCCAGGATCCTGGGATTGAGCCCTGCATCGGGGTCTCTGCTCAGCGGGGAGTCTGCTTCCCCCGCTCTCTGCTGCCTCTCTGCCTGCTTGTGATCTTTGTCTGCCAAATAAATAAATAAATTCTTAAAAAAATGAATAAGTATTAGTTATTTAAACTATTAAATACCTAAACCAGCTTTAGACTTATTAAAACAATTGTCCCTTGTTTCCATTCCAAAAAGAACAACAGATAGCTGGGTAACCTATTACATTTTGTTTTGCTTTTTTAAGGCGGTGTTTTGAGTTGCAACTCTTAATTCTTAAGGGTTGTGAATTGTCCAGAGAAATGAGCATTTCCTCTGTCGACGAACCCAAGATATCACTCAGTCTGGACTCAGTCCTTCCTTGGCCCCCGAGGAGTGGGCTGGGCTGCTGGGAGCGAGGGCACGGGGCAGAGTCCACTCCACCACACTTGGGCACACGGCAATGCGCCATTGCCATTGCCATGCAAGGAAACCTCCAACAACCAAAAGTTTGCAATAAAGTACTTTTCAAACAGCACAGAAGAGTTTTACAACAGCCTTCATCTAGACAGATGGAGTTACTACAGGACACCAAGCTCCCCACCCCCTGCCCCAGTCCAGCATTGATTTTCTTACCCACTCAAGAAGCTATTACTTGACTGCTGTGGGCAGGGCAGCCAAACCAGAGCGTGATGGTGGGCACAAGTCCACTTCCTCCTCTCTGGAGAGCAGGTGCACACCAATGGAGAAACACCTCCTGATATGCTCATAGGTTCTATGATATCACACATCTTTACTGGCAAAAGTGGACTTCCCATTACAAACCAATGGCTGCAACATCATTCATTTCAATAAATGACTATCATAAATTAAATAACCTATTCTTGTATGTAGCATTTGGGAGGAAATTTATCATTCACTCAAGAGTTGTGTTTTAGGATTTTTTTTTTTTTTTTTTTTTTGTCCATATTCCCATCCCTTGCTGGTTCTAGACTTAAAAGCTTAAAATAGAATTTCATCTCCTACTAATTTTTCCCATTTATGTTTGGAAAATATTGATTTTTTTTTTAAACTGGAGTTTTAATGGACCTTGAAATTAACATGGCTTTTATTTCTTTGACCCCATCATCATTGATGATGTCACCATGTCTCCCCCCGCCCAAAAACAAAACAAACAAACAAAAAAAAGGCATTGGCTAGGGTCTGGTGTTAAGCATCTCGGCAGCAGCATCACTCTTATTCATACAAGCGTCCTTTCTCCCCAAAAGAAATGATGCTGTTAGAGGGGACTCCTTGGTTTAAGACAATAGAGCTTAATCAGCCATAAGTCAGCATGACCTTCTCCCAAACAGCACTAGTTTGCAACCTACACTTGAGGGCATGGCCAAGTCATCTGCATTTTTTGAAGAACACCACAGGCCTTTCTGAAATGCACCCAGGTTTTCCACTACGATCCGTGGAGCAATTTCATAGCACTTTCTAGAAACACTTGGCTCACCTCACTACCACATAAGGCCCAGGGAATGGTATAGGTGCAGTGACCCTCTGGGCGAGGTGCGGGGTTAAGTGGAGTGGACGTCCAGGACAGACAAGGGAGTAAGGAAGTAAAGTCAGGGTTGGGTCACAGTTGCGGGAGGAGACAGAGTGACTCATCTACCTGCCCGGGCTGCAGAGGCCTTGGCTGGGAGGTGTGGGGTCTGGGCTCTGGGGCAGGAGGGGAACCTCCAGCTCTTCTGGGCGGACTCGCCTACACCTCACCAGCAAGCCTGGAATGCGTGTCATTGGCAGAAGACAGTTGGGCTGTATGTGAGTCCAGAGCCTTCCCAGTGGTGAGCAATGCCAATGGTGGCATGTCTGTGTTCGCATCCTCGGGCTCTGTGAGGGCCTGCACGGATCTCGGGCCTGTCTATTCTTCAGGGCGGAGGAATCCCGGTGGCTGGGACCCCCACATAGCAGGTACCAGGAGGGTTGCTCCAACACAGCGGCAGGCAAGGGCTGGAGAGGCCAGCTTGAGCAGGGGCGGGGGAGAGCCGCTGCAGACAGCAGGGGCCAAGAACTGCAGCCAAGGCATCAGACCTGATTGGAGCAGACTGGTCCACTGGGGACTCCTTGGGCTCTCAGGGACACCCAACCAACAATCAGGGCCCACAGCCGAGGACGAAGGGAAGAAATAACATGCAGCGGGGAGTGGGTGGCTTCTCATGTCTAAATGGCTGCATCTGCGGCATCGGACAGGCTGGGTGCATCCACGGCACGTGGAGGACCCAGGGTGGGGCCTGTAGCTTCTCTTAATCACAGAGATGTGGGGTTGTGGGGTCCCCTTTTCAAGGACAGCCCAAATCTAGGGAAATGCTTACCCAGAATGTAACAATTTCAAGGACAATTAAATCCAGAATGTGAGTCACCACCCGGACGCTTCTGTCCTCTTGCGTTAGAGGCGGGGAGCCGGCACCCGCTGGGGGCCCTCTGAAGACTTCTGAGTGCGGGCCTGCCAACTCCAGCCCAAGCCTCCAGGGGAGGGGCGCCGGCCCCATACACGAGGGGTCATTCCCCTCGGGCGACCTCAGCCATCCCGCAGCCATCCCACCAGGACGGGACAGGGCACACAGGGTACCCAGTGTGACTCCTGTCCTGACTGGTTGGCAAAGGTCAGCTTTGCTGTCACACAGAGAATTGCAAGAATCAGGCAGCACCCTCATGGCTCACAGAACCAAGAGGACCCAGATGTGGTTGCCAGTCGTGTCGGACTCAAGCACACTCCAGGAAAATCCGTATTCCCATTTTATGGGGAAGGACCTGGAGAACTTGGATCTCAGTCTTGGGATCAGGAGCAAAGCTCGGAAACCCGGTGTCCTATTTGAATTCTAGTAAGTGACGTGAACCCTCCTACGCTTGCAGCCGTGGAGCAGGGTCTCTCCACAGGTCTTGTGTCTATCAGAGTCAGGGGACAACAGTGTTCCCCGGAGAACATGCTGCCTACCTGGAGGTTGGGGGTAGGATCTGAGAAGTCTCTATTGAAAGGATGGATGAGTCATGGGCATTCCTGGCTTCAGGGGGTTCGCCCTCCTCCAGGCTCCATGTTAGCTGTTGCCACGTGGGTTCCCCGGGGCCACTTCTCCCCAGCACCCCTCCCCACCCAGCACCACTCTGCTCTGCTTCTTTGAAAAACCACACCTTGGGTCACAGTGTCCTTAACCACCTGGACAATACTTATATGGTTGACGCTGGCCCAGCTCCCAGTTCCCACCTGACCTTCTGCCAGGCTGCTGGGCTCAGGCCAGGAGTGACCAATTCATGATGGCCTGCGTCCAGCCTGCCCTAGCCATTCTGCATGGGCCTGTGTCCCAGGCACTCCACAAGGCCAGGCCAAGCTGTGGCATACTTCCAGGAAATACTCATAGACTTGGCCTTGGCCTGGCTTGGAAAGGGTCATCTTTCCTTCCTGAAGAGTCTTGGGCTGGGGATTAGCCTCAGGTGGAGACAGGTGTGCCCTTGTGTGTGTACATGGGTGTAGGCGTGTGAAAGAGACCATTGCATGAGGCCCCAGGGCGCAACAGAGATCAGCCTCTGGAAGACCCAGGGAAGGAACAGGGTGATAACCTGGGCCTGGTCCCTCGAAGCAGATCGGAGTGAGACCCGAAGGATGGTCTTTTCAGCTGGTTTCTATACCAGAGCACCTTCTGGTGAAGAATGCCCCCAAGGAAATCCATCTGGAGTTCTACTGCTTTGGTGGGGCACCCCAGGGACAACACCCAGCCCTGTATGATCTAAGCCGGAGGGGCGGTGAGGGGGGTGATGAAGATAGCCCTCCGACAGTTCCCTGCCATGGCCCCAGGCCTCTGAACACCCTGCCCTGGGCATGCACAGCTCGGCGCACTCTCTCGGAGCAGGCTCCTTCTCAGGGACAGCAAATACCCCTGACAGCCAGCCAGTATGCAATGCTGGGCAGGAGTTTCCAGAGGCCACAGGGAACGCTGGAGCCTGCAGTATTTTCCTGGGGAAGGGTACACCCTGAATGAAGGCAGCCATGTTACCCCAGACACTTGAATGCAGAGAAAAGTGTGCATGGCTGGGGCGGGGGTGGGGAGTGGACATGCGGCTGAGTAGGGTGCGGGGGACGGATGTCATTCATGCTTTCATGCGACAAGCCATCAAGACAGGGGCTCCCTTACAGGCTGAGGGGCTGAAGGGTGTCGGATACCGTGCTGAGGACTCTGGAAGGAGCCCCTGCTGTGAGCTGTGAGCTGTGAGCTGGAGTCTGTGGGTCACCGCTAGACCCCGCTTTGAACTTGGGCTCCAGAATCTTGTGCAGGGGCTGGGGATGTGGCATGGTTCAGCGATCACGATCGTTCACCTGAGAGGTTGCTGGACTTCTCGGCCACAGTTGTTAGATTTGCAAATGCCCTCTGGGACCCGTCTGGATGAAAGGTCTATAAACGTAATGTTCCGATTACGAGGGGAGTAATGACTAATATTCCATTTGCTCTGTACCTGCTGACCTCAGACTCCTCGGGCCTCAGTCACTGCGTTAAGACTGGGACAGATGAGGGCTGAGTCTGCTGGGGCGGGCGCCATTGCCACACACAGACCACAGTCCCTGAAGGGGGCAAGTGAGGGACCCTGCGGGGAGCCCTCCACCACGGTCCCCCATCACTGCGAGCAACCCCACTTGCAGAGGGGCGCAGAGGACTGACCCGGGAGAGCTCAGCACAGCTGAGCAGATGTTCTCCAGCCTTGAGAAAGTCCTGGAATGGCCAAAGCACCCTTCAGAAATTTAGAAATTGGCTAATTCCTAACACTAAACTGATGACCCCCATGGGCACAGATCTTTCTTCCCACTTTGAGGTTTCCCAAGCTGGTGTTCTCACTAGAACTGCAGGCAACTTTTCTATTGAAACAAATATGGCTCACAGAGTCCTTGACTGGGGGTTCCAGATCTGCCAAGAACCACACACTCTTATCCAGACAGGCTGGCCTAAGCCATGCCCGACCCCTGAGAATGGACGGGGGGCTTCCGGTCATGCTTCCCACCCACCTTCTGGGCCCTGATGATGGCTCTGCAGGAAGCCCGCACTGTCCATCATGGGAGACGGTGAGCGGTGACAACGGTTGCCCAGCCCACTTCCCCTGGCGAAGCCTGGGGGAGCCCCGGTGGTGTGAGTGAATGCTTTTCCAACTAAGCAGAAAATTTAGTAAGTTGCTGAATGTCCTTGACGACATAGCACTTGTATAAAATATGCATATCAGCGGAGATGTTTTCCCTAACAATGCTCTGGGAAATTACATTAAATTCAAAATTATCCCCTGCTTTCCTGAGTCGCCCACAGAGACTGGCACCAACAGCAGCATTGAGTGGAAGCAAAGCAGCAGCCTTGTTACCGCTGCCTTCGCGAGAGCCAGGGATCAAACATTTTTTCACAGTTTTATGTGGATAGTTTCATGAAAATTGATCAGGTCTAAAAAGTCACAGTCCAAATGAAGCTAAGGTTAAAGATAATTTATACATGATATTCCTAATTTTATTCCGGGCTCTTTTATTACTATGTAGGCCTTTATGACTTTAAAGAAAATGTCAGTGGCAGCAAATGACATTGTACTGAATAATCTAGTTATGAGGGAAAAGACATTTAAAACCATTCCACAGCAGCCTTGCTGGGTTCTGCTGAACGCACACTTTTCCTTCGCACGGCGGCCCAAAATTCCTCACCATGGTCAGAAACCATCTCCGTGGCCACGAAGTGTGGCATCTGCAGGTGGCCCGGGACCCTGTCCTCCAGACCGTTTATTTCCCGCACATCCTTCCCATAAAGTTATGGCAGAGGCCTCATTTTTCTCCATCAGAGGGAAACAGAAACTCCAAGTCGCCCTAAGTCTGATTCCAAAAGCGGCCTGAGTCCTGCAGGAGATGGACAGACAGACATGACCACAGGGGCAAGCCGAGCGTCAGAGCGGTCTCCCCAGACAGTCCTACTGGCCTCTGGGGGACTCAGCTTAGCATCCACGGGTGTCTACACCTACAGATGCTTGCAGACGCTGCCGGGCTAATTCCGCCGGCCAGGCCCTCCTCTCTCCCTCCTCCAGTGGTTGTGGCTTCTCAACGGATTGACAAGAGAGCCTTGCCCTTGGCTGAGGGGTCCCCGGAGTAGTCGGCAGAAGGGCCGCTTTCTGGTGATGTGAGAGGTGGGTGCTGGACACACCAGAGTGCTCCATGGCCCCTGCCGCAATCCCAGGCCCTGTGTGCAGAGCTGGTCTCGGACCCCGCAGCCCCTCACTGCGGCCTGGAGCAGAAACGACACGGGCACGGGGTCTCCACACACCCCCCATTGGCTCTTCTGCCAAATCACATAGACACTATCCCAAAGACAGAAGCACAATAATCCGCATGCCTTGGCTGCTGACTCCACACCAGGACCAATTCAATCCTCCAGCCCTCTTAGCAAGGAGACCCTGTTATGCCCATTTCACAGCTGAGGAGCACGAGGGTCTGAAGTCCCCAGGGCGCGGCTGTCTGACCCCAGGGCCACCTCTTCCTCTGTAAAATGACACAAATGGCCATGGCTTGGGGCCCTGGGAGGAACAAGGGGACACCTGTATGGCCCGGGTTCCAGGTGCGGAGGTCCCTGAATGGTCGAGCTGGCACGGCAACCTCCTCTGCCAACAGCAGGTCGGGGCTCAGTCATCTGCGTGCTCCACCATTGGGGGGCAAGGTGAGCGTCCTTAGACCCGTCCCTCTAGGATGCTGTCATTCCATCAGAGCTACTCTTGAGCCCCCGGCCTGGCGGACGGGGCACAGAACGGCTAATCTCCGCTCAGCACCCCTTCCCTGAACCCCATCAAACCCATGTCCAGGAGTTTTCCCTGGGATGACCAAAACCAGGGACACCTGCTGGGTGCGGGTAGAGTCCTCTCCAAAGGTGGAGAAGAGGGAGAGAGAAGACTTTGGGGGAGGGAGTGGCTCCAGCATCTCCAGGACAGCCCTGCAGGTGCCCGGGTGTTTCCGTGAAAGGTGGTCTCCAGTGAAGGTGAACACTACGTCGTCGCTGGCTGAGCAGGAGCCCCAGGCCCGCTGAGCTGAGCACTGTGGCCCCCGAGTGGGAAATCAGGTTTCCTTAGGAAAACCACATACTGGATGTTAATTTCCTTTTCCTTGAAAAAGCGGAAGATCAATTAGGGGCAGAATGTGATTCTATCAGAGCTATTTTCCAGGATTTACTCTGTAAGCTTCCTCTCTCCAGTCCCCATCTGGCTCGGTCAGAAATGGGTTTTGCTTCATCAGAAATGTGCTGTGAAGTTCCCCATTAGATTATCGATCGCCTCCATGAGGCTGAATCCTCAACGTGCCCACAGACGCCGTGTGCTAGCAGAGACTCGGAATTTGGAGCCAAATAGAAAGAGAAGGAAATTAACTTATGCTTTGAAACCTGGCAGGAAATTTGAATTTAAATCCCTTTCTGGAGTGGGGCCCTTGGAGCAAGTTCTGAAAACTGCTTGGCCCCAGCAGGATTCTCCTTGAGTTCAGCTCCTGCCCTGCTCCCTCTGGGGCACCTGCTCTGTCCTGGGTCCCTCCTCTCTTTATGTGCCTACACGGAGCCCCGGGCCACCCCTGGGCTCCAGATCCTCTACCGAGCCAAGAAGTGCTACGAGAGGGCTGGCTCTTCCTTCTACCCAGTCCTCGTCTGACAAAGAGGTTCCCCAAACCATCCTGGGAAGCAGGGTATAACCAGAGACTCGAACACGCGGCCTTTCCTCTTAAAGAAGTAAAGACGCGCTTAGCCTTCGTGGGCATGGTGGCTTCTCCGGGTCCATCATGCCCGGGTCAGTGTCAGTGAGCAGACGAGGGAATCTGGTTGGGCTTCTCATCTCCAGAACGAGGAGCCTCCGACAAGGCTGGGGTCCCCTGCCTGCGGGGCCCTCCCTGCCCTGGGACCACAAGTCCGTGACAGCCCCGGGCGACGGTCTTCTTCCCCTGGACCCCACTAGTCTAAGAGCATCCGAGCTCTAGAGAGCGAGCACAGTTTACCGAGCAGGTGCCAGCAACATCATAGGCATGAGCTGAATTAGCCCAATCATACCTTTGTAAGCACAGGTTTCTTCCCATTTAGCTCATGAGAAAACTGAGATTTGGGGAAAGAATTCAGTAGGAAATCCAAGTGATATGGCGACCAAGTGTCAGAGGCAAGAGGAAGGTGTGGTCTGGGACCTTGGAGGTTCCCACCCTTCCTGCCGTGACTTCACAGGTGCCAGCAGACAGAAATAGCCACGTGGGTGTAGACACCCTCCCCATCCTTCGCAGCAGTGCCCAGAAGAGCCCTGCCTCCTGGAAATTAGGGAATGAACCTCTCTCCAAGGTCTAGGTCAAGATGGTCAACCAGAAAGCAGTGAACTGAGATTGTGATCAGTAACAGTGAGTGGGCGGCAGCCTGGGGACAGCCTGGGGACAGCCTGGGCAGTGTCCCTGTGCCCTGACAGCCAGCCCCGCCTGAGGGCTCACAGGACCCCAGAAGAAAGGGGGAAAGCAGCACGCTTTCCAGAGATCTGGTCCTAAGTGAAGCTGTGCCATTCTCTTCCCATTCAGGGAGATCTGGAGTTATCTGACTTGCTCTGCAGAGAGGCGGACGGGCTCTGGGAATGGCCCATCTTCTCATCGAGGAGGACTCCCGTCTGTACCGGTTCATTCCCCCAAAGAGCCGGGAAGATGTGTGGGTATTCCTCTTTCTATTGTTCAGAAGAAAGCTCTAAATCCAAAAATGGTAAGCTCTGAGGTAGTTCAGAACTTTCGTATGGAAATCGCATACGTCAGGAGAGGGGCGGCCGCCAGGACCCAGGCAGGCCACAGCCTGTCGGCTCTCGGGAGCCTGGAGTTGGCTGTTTCACAGTCGCCGAAGGGCTGTGTGCGCTGAAGCGTTGTAAGCATCTCACGGGAAGACTGGCTCCCCTGAGACCAAGTGTCCTCAAACGGCCCTCCCAGAACTTTGTGGAATCACAATGCTAGGACGACCCCTACGCCAGTCTGGCCAGCCCCTAGATACACAGAGGAGGACACATGACACATAAAGGAGATGCAACGTCCGGGCCAGCCTGCACTGCCCAGCAGCCTGGTGCACCGTGGCCAGGAACAGAGCACCACGTGCCACGCTGGCATTGTGGCCCAAGTGCCGACATTGTTGCAAGACACTGAGATAGTATCATTCTCTCTTTTTGAGGAAACTGAGGCTCCAAGAAGCCAAAGCCACACGGTAGGGAGTGGGGACGGCCATCTCCTGCCCCTGTCTACAGCTGCTGGCAGTGCCCACACAAACCACAGATCTAGCAGATCTCTGTTCCTCTCTGTCCACGAACTTCCCTTCTGGACAACGGCATGATAACAGATGGTCAGGTCTTCCAGCTGGCTGTGATGCAGGACCCATACCTATGTGTACATTAGCAATTTCCAAATATCTGATCTACGCACATAGAGGACAGAGGAGGGGGGATGCCTGTCGGCATCAAGAAAGGAAATGGACAAGGACCACCGACTTGGTGAAGGAGTCAGCTTCTTCCGTGCTGGAATTTGTCTAATTTTGTTTTCCCATCTACACGGCCAGGGTGAAAACCTCTGGGCATGTGCACAAGAATCAATCCACAACATTCTTCAGCATCGAGCCCAAGGTCAGGTGACTTTGGCTGACTGTCCCGGCTCCACCGCCCTGACTCCACCCCAAGCCTGGCCAGTGGCGCCTCGCACTCTGCGGGGGCCAGCGGTGCTGATGTAAGACCTTTCCTGGGAGGGTGCCCTGTTTACCCTTTCCATGCACAGTGTCCCATGCTTGGAAATCTTCAGGCAAAACAGAGAAGACCTCGCGTGTGAGCCTTGTTAATGTCACGCTCTGGTAAAGCTGCGAGAACGTGTTCTGAGCCGACTTCGGCTTTGCACGGCGCTCGGTATTCATTCACTCAGGGACCGTGCCCCCTGGAGCTAAGGGTGCTGTCAGAGGACGGGGTCTGTGGCAGAGCCTGCGGCACCTTCCAGCACCTTCCTCTGATAACGTGCCGCTGTCCACGAGGGGAGCATAATATCCAGTGTTCCCAAGCTTGTATGACAAGGGGCCCTTCTCCCTGGGTACCCATGTGAGCAAGCTTGTAGGAGAACTTCAACCCACTCATGATAGAAAGCTGCCCCAAATGAGTTTCAGACGGGAGAAAGGAAGGACAAACACATCTTAGTAAGCATTTGCTGATCACCACCTGGAAACCCCTATTAACCGATAGCTAGTTATAGCTCAGAAGCAAATTGATAAAATGTGCATTTCTTTTCAAATGCTAAGAATGAACAGCAACGGAGTGTGCTGTGCTGTCCTTCATGAGATCTGAGATGGGGCTGCCCGAACCTCATGGTGGGACCAGTTGGGAAGTCTGAGTAAAGACTGGATCTGAGATCTAGTATACCAATGTGACATTTCTTGAGTAAGATCAAGTTCCTTTTTCTTAGGAGATGTGTGCTCAAGCCATAGGGTTGAAGTGATGCGATAACTCACTTTGAGGGGTTCAGAAAGCACATGTGTGTGTCCACACACAAGGGGCCAAATGGTGGACCAGGTGAAGGAGGTACTGCATGCTGCAGTCTGTGCTTTCAAGGTTTCCGTGGGCTTGAAGTTTTTTAAGATAAAAATCAGAGGGAGTTTGTGCAGTTCAGAAATAGGCTTCAGAAGGACCCACTGGTCCCAGGAGGAAGGCCTGCCACCTGGAGCCGCAGTATGTAGGCGTCCTGTTCTCTTCTTCGAAACACGCGCCTCGGGGGTAGCCATGTGTCCTTGTCTCAGTCATGGCCAAATGTGCGGAGACGGCCCCTTCCTGTCCCGATGACCTCTATCGCAGCGGGAGTCCTCGGGGGCACTGGGGGACCCGTCCGGTAGCAGCTCTAACACAAAGGGGTGCAGTGGCCTGGGGGTCCATACGGAGCCCAGACTTGGGTGGACGCCACTCACATTACAACCAAAGACAGAACTTTCAGATGCATTCCTATGGCCACTCCAACTCTAAATCTTGTTTGAACATGTCCTCACAACATGCTCAGTGTGGGGTTAAATAAAAACAGAAACCCCTAAACTAACACACAAACAGACAAGAAACAAGCCCCAAGTCTAAGGCAGAAGGCACCACCCCGGTGTGTTGATCTTGGGGAGTCCTGTGCCTAGAACACCAGGTTCAAATGAACAAGGCAGTCATTTAACTTCCCGCCCTGGCTCGAAATCCCGGATGAGGCTGGGCACATAGTAATGGAAGCGTTGGCCTGGGAAACAGAGACATTGGGAGGCTGGCTCAGGCCGGAGCACCCTGGGCTCCCATGTGCCTCCCAGGGAGAGTGGGTGGCCTCAGCCTCCTCCCTTGGCCGGCGCGCCTGGGTGATGGGCCCCAGCGAATACCCAGGACCACATCCACCGTACTCCTCGGTCTGGGCGTGGCAGCATGGTCACATGGCAGGCCTTCTGCCTGTCTGTGGCATGGCAGTGCGCCCCGAGGCCTCCCTGCCGCCAGGCCATCTGGGTGTCCGCCTGCATTTTCTCCTGGGGTTTCTCTCCTGGCCCTCCCTCTCCCCTTAAGTTTCTCAACTTCCCTGATCTTTCCCTCTTCTCTGCCGCAGGCGTGTTTTAGATCAGGCGTGTTTGCACGCGTCCTGCAATGACCCAAACACCACCCAACAGCAATGTGGCCGTGCCGCCAAGCGGGCCTGGGACAGCCCCGGGGGGAGCAGTGTCTTCGCTCGGCCGAGGGAAGCAAGGAGGGGTGCAACGTTCCCACGCCTCCAGGCCAGGGAGAAACCTCCGTCTCGTGTTCGAGGGGATCCACCAGGACTGGCCACCTAGGATGAGACCTAATCTCCACCATGCTTCTCTGAGCCACGTCTAAGGTTTTCCCAGGGAAAACTACGATATTTATGCCTAGGGGACAGAAAGATTTGCCTGTCTGAGAAACAGAAGGGAAACGAGACTTCTCATCTTCAGGCTGGTCCACATTTTGGAAGGATAAAAGTGAAGGAAACCACAACCCTTGGGGCTTGGGGTTCGGTTAGAAAAATACAAAGGCGGACCGGTACTCCTGGAGCAACCAGCCCTTGCGAAATCCAGCGAAGGGACTTCTTACCAACATAGGCATAATCAAAGTCTCATAATTTTCTTAATTTCTACTTTCATGGGGAATTGCTCTGTTCTTCTGATTTTGCGTAAGTCTCTTTCCCCCAACAATTTCATCGAACATTTTCTTTTACAGGGTGGAGGGACTATTTCCCCTATCCTTTAGGCTCATCTAGAAACCCTGATTGACTAATGAGAGAAGCAGCTTATGGTAAAACATCTCTATTAAATTCTCTTGGCTTTTTTAAGATTAAAAAAAGGAAGAAGAAACTTTCTCTCCCTCTAAATGCAAATCTTCCCTGTAACACTGTGCCTAATCTACTACAACTAATTAATCTGCTGGAGCTGATGAAATGTTACCTCCGCATTTTTTGTTCCTTGTATACAATTATTGTAACAGTGGTGAATAAATCAATATTCCCAATCCAACTGTAAAAAACAATCAAGAAAAGCAGTGCTTCTCAGGGAAGGAAAAAAAAAAAACACCAAATAATATTTATTAACTCTGTCTCAATCCACAACAGAACCAAATACCATTCAGGCATTTTCTGCAAGTGTAATAAGCAAACTCGGGTACATGATGAAGGTGGCACATGCCAATAATTTCACCATTTTACACTGCAGAGTAATTGAAGGATTTAATGAGAAACAAACCAATAAAAATAAATAGACCATGTTAGAGGAGGAGAAACTGATCTGAAATGCAAGTTGCTCCATTGTGAGTTGAGGGTTTTTAGTTTGTTTTGTTTTGTTCTTGTTTTTTGTTTTTTGCATGGTTTGACCAAGGGGAAATGGTATCAGGATGGCTAGCTCTTACCCACTTTCTCAAAGATAAAAGATAATATTGTGTTCCTATAGATGAAAATCCTGGCCACAGTAACTCTTAGTGTTGAGCAAGACGTGGGTTCCTCCGACTGCAATCACGCTTCCCTCCCAAGGCAGGCCAGGGTCAGGACAGGGTCACCCGCTGCTAGGTGGCCTGGGAGCTTTGGTCCCGTCGGTGGGTTCCAGACCCCGGTGAGCCTGGCTCAGAGGGGCGGCCTGCTTGGTCGTCTGTTCGGAAGCGCTGCCCAGCCCCCACACCGCCAGTGGCGACATTGTCAGAAGTAAAGCATCCAGGGTACGGAAGCCCCCACTGAAACAAAACTGGGTGTCCCAGCCGTGCCACCTGAGCATCCACTCTGGGGCAAACACACCTGAACCTGACCCTCTGGCCACCTCTGGGCCTGGGGATTCAGAGAGGAGCAAGACATGGTTCTTACCCAAAGAGCTCATGGCCAAGATCAAGGGTGGGGACACATACGCTACGTGTGTGGATGGGGCTTGGCTCCCTAACCCAGGCGGCAGGAGGGCACACCTTGCAGAGTGGGGCAGGACATGCCCGCTGAGCAGGTGGTGCGGGCCCGGCTGGGAAGCACGTGCGGGAGAGGGCGGGGGTGGCCTTGCCGGCAAAGGGCCCCGAGTCTGCCAGGGGCCAGAAGGATGCGCAAGCCGCTGGCGAGAGCAGCTGACGGAGGGCGAGAAGGCAAGCGAAGGGGAGGGTGGGAGTCGGCCGGGGCAGGCCACGAAGGGCTCCTGGACGATCTTACGGGACTCGGGGGCCGTGCAAAGAGGATGGGCCCGGGACGCGGCCCCCGCGTGGGCTCGCAGGGGCGGCATGGCCAAGCGTTGCGCCCACCGTGCTGGCCCCGTTCTGTCTGGACAAGCATGTCTGAGGCCAGTCTCCCCGGTCGGTCCCCTCGGTGCCCAGCCGCCGAGACCTGCTCAGCTCCGGTGCCCACTCCCAGAGCAGGAGCCATCCTGGCCCCCTCGATCGTAGGAGGCCGGGTGGGGCTGCGTCTTAGCTGTCCACCTGCTCCTTTATGTTAGAAAAAATGCAAACCTTGACTGTTTTTTGTTTTTAAACTCAAATCAAGAGAAGCCAGCTCCACAAAGTTTTCTCTACGAGATGCTGTTTTCAGCTCCTCTCTTTTGAGGCCCTCCCCCCCACGCACAATCGAAAACACTCCATTGTAATAAGTTATTGCTGTGCAGGGGCTCTGGGAGCGAGGGAGACGCAGGGTTCAAAGCCGGGAGCCGAGAGGTCCTTCCCCAGACGTGCGAGGGCCTGAGTGGTGGACGGACCACTGACCCTTTGATCACACCTTTGAAGAGCTCTCTTGAAGAGTATTGATGGGATGAAGCATTTTATTTCCCGGGCAAGTTCAAGTGGGCTCGAGTTAGGCCTGGATGCCACAAACAAGGGAGCTGTTTTATTCCCACAACCTCGGTGAGCTGGGACGTCGAGGGCGCCCCAACCAGAAAGGAAAGGACCGACCCAACAGCTGGGCTGCTGAGCTCACGGCCCAGGACGCGTGTCCCTTGTTCTGGCCACCTTCTCACTTCCTTAGAATTTGGAAAGATGCAAAGAGGGAGTCCACGTGTGCTAGCCCTGCCCAGATCTACCAAGAAGAAGATTCCAGAAGGCTCGGTTCTATGTCTTGCCCCTGCCTCGGCGGCTCAACAGGAGCCATACGACCGGCTCTGAAAGCCCAGTCCTGGGACGCAGCAGGACACACATGGGGCTGGCGCGACATGAAAACTGGATGAGCAAAGGCATCCCCCCCAGGTAGCAGCCCCTCCTTCAATAGCAACAAAACGGAGGAGGAAGAGAGGAACAGGGAAGCAGGGGGAGGAGGAAGCAGCAGAGAAAGAGGAGGGTTGCGGAGGAAGAGAAAAGAGTTCTGGGAGAGGGGCGGCGTGGGAGAGGTAGCACAGATCCTGCGCCAGGCCTGGCTGTCGCCGCACACCTGCCCAGCGGTGCCAGGTCCCTCCATGGCTGCAGAGAGCAGCTTCAGGGACCGAGAGAAAGGGGTGGGCAGCAGAGGATCCCCAAACTCAGCCCAGAGCAGCCGCTCTCTGGACGTGGGGGCGCGGACCTGCACTGAGCCCTCGGAGAGGCGAACACGGCAGCGCTCTTTCCATTTTAAAGCAGTGCGGACTGTTACAGAGCAATGGTTCTGACTCTCATTTCACCCAGAGAAAGGAAAACAAAAACCCAGACGAGGAACACTGACTTCCCTGAGCTCAGACCACGCCGCAGAAAGGGGGGAGAACAGTGCCTTTCCGTGCTCAGCCCCCTGCCCCCGGGCCGCAGAGCTCGGAGTAAGGGACCGGGCCTTACCCGCTGCTCGCAGACTCGCCAGTGTTCGCCCACAAACGGCCAGTGATTTAGAACCTAAATTCTGACCTCACCTCCCAGGCCCCCTTCCTGTGGGCCTTGGTTCCCCGTCTGTAGAAGAACAGAGTTGACAAAAAGGACCAGGGACTTGGACTTGACAGCTAAAGGGGCCACGGGATGCTGAGGGTCCCCCAGAGCCCAGTAATGATCCCAAGGTCAAGGCATCCCTTCTGCTGCAGCCTCCTCCCAGAGAACCGACGAACTCCAAACTGGCCAAGGCAGCCTCTTGGCAGCACCTCTGAACTCTGCAGCCCCTCCAGGGCCTTCCAGAAAGGAGAGCAGTGCTGTAGCTGGGTCTGTTTCTCACCAGCCAAGGCAGGTGGTCTCCCCCAGGGGGCATGTCAGTGTGCACCGTGGGCAGGCGACTGTGAGGGGGAGCAGCCGCCACCCAGACATTGCCTTGGACCCAAGCCCCTCGAGGGCCAGGAGCCCCCCTTTCCCGTTCATGTCAAGGGCACTAATGTGGCCCGGCGGCTCTTGCAGCATCTCCTGGAGGGCGAGAATAGGTAGCAAAATAGGACAGTTCCTGGGGGTGCAGCCCACCAGCATTCCTGGTGCCCTCCTTACAGTGTCCCGGGACACGCCTGCGACCTCCCTGAGGCTGCTCTCCCGCACAGAAAGGACCAGGCTCAGGTCCTTTTCAGGACCGTTTTAGGAGTCGGAGAGGTAGTTGGACCCCAAGGCTATGTACCTCCAAAAGCCCGTGACCCACCCACCAGCCACTAACCCTCTGTCATCACAAGTGCAAAGGCATGGAGTCTGTCTTAGCCCCTGGCAGCAGAGTCACGTAGATACCACGCTTGCTCGCTGGGAGATCACAGGTAGCTCAGGGAAAAGGAACAGCAGATCATATCTGAGCTGGAGTAAGTGCCCAGAGCACTGGAACAGCAGGACCAACAGTCCATGATGGGAGCAATCCCGAGGGTCTTCATGAGGGAGGTGCTCCCTGGATAGTTCAGCCTGCCACTGCGGCGAGGATATGGCACACATTCAGAGGAAGCAGCAAGTCATGGGCTGCTGATCAAGTGGGTCTCTTCACTCAGAGTCAGCAGCCAAGACAGCTCCTGGGTGAGGACTCGACATCTGGCTTGAATCTCCACAGCCAACCCTGCCACGCTTGATGGCTCAGGGCAAGACAGACGCATTCTGACCGCGGCCTCAGTGGCAAGCGACCGAGAGGCCGACGGGGACACCTGCCTTGGGGAATAAGCCTACGGAGGTGGTGGTGGCTGTCCCCCTGCCTCCCCCCCGGCCCCCGCCTCAGCCTCCACGCTGCAGTCTGACAGCAGCTCCCCTCCCGCGGGTCCCCAGCAGCTGCGGTCGAGGTGGCCATGCTGCGGCTGCCCGGGGGTTGGAGCTCATGCGGCAGGAGCTGAAGTCAGAGGAGGTAGAGGACCCCCCACATCCCAGAGCTGTGAGCTCCACGTCCCCCCAGCAACCCCACATTTTTCCTAGGAAACTTCGAGGCAAGTCCACCCTCCAAACATGAAGCACGACACAGAATTCCTCTCGACTTCCCTGCAGCGCCCCCAGCAAGAAATGAGGCTTAGGAGGCGAGTGGTTGCCTCAGGCTGGGCGGTGGGACAGCCAAAAGCACAGCCACAGTGGGAGGAGGCCTTCCAGATGTGCCCCCCACCCCACAGGAGCCTACTGGGCCCTGAAGAAGGGGCGGGGGCTACGGGGGCCGCCGGGGACCCTCCGGGGAGGCTTGGCCTCCACCACGAAACTCCTTGTGGCAAGCTTTCCTTCCGAGCATGGTGAAAGCAGACCCTCTGGGACCCATTTACAGAGGGGGGTACCGGGTCCCCCATCACCCTGGTGTCCTGCACACAGCATCTCAGGGTTTGCAGGCTGTCTGTTTCCGCAGGGCTGGGCACAGCTCAGGGAACATAGCTATGCAAAGCATGATAAGAGAATGAATTAAGCCAGCTCCCTGGCAAGGCTGGTTGGTGGCCCGGCAGCAGCTTTTAACAGCCCTGACGCTGATGAGCCACATCCAGCAGGACCCCAGGCTTGCCATGCTGCTACACAAGTCCACCGAGGTCACCAGGAGGAGGGTAGTGATGAGCTCCAGCGGACATGTGGTGAAACCCTTTGGGAAGGAAGGAGCAAGGCATGCCCCCAGGGACATGTATTTTCACAAACACCTGCACCATTGTGTAAGATCTATCGGGGGTAAACTTTATAGGTCATAAGATTAGTATTACGGTTGTCCAGAACTTCTGCTTTTCCGCATTGCACCAGAGGTGGATTTTCTGTTTAACCTACACTCACCATTGTTCTCATCCTCACGTGTCAACGTCGGCTGAGCAATATGTCACACTTGCCAGTGTGACCCCCACGGACAGGCACCCCCGTCTGACACCGGCGTGACTGGTCTGCTAATGAAATGGGTTCAGGCTCCCTCCCGTGCTGGGCTTCAATAATAGAATCTAAATGAAAGTAATGTCCGAGTGCAATCCTAGTTTACATATTAGTTATTGTATAAAGGGAAAAAATGAGGGACCACGGTAGGTTACATGCAATTAACATCAAGGCCCTTGCGCGGGTCTCATGGGAAGTGGATCAGCCTGGCTGGTTATTTCTCAGATTTTGATGGGAAGAAGGATATGTTTCACTGCACACCTCAGCTGCAAGTGGCAAGGCTTTCTGGAAACGCAACACATCAACCTCAACCAGACCTCAGGACAGGATAGACACAAATTGAGCTTTTGCTTTTGAACTGCTCCTCAAAAGCATGGTTCCTGGAGCTGAACACAGCACGTGAAGCATCAGGTGTATCAGGGCCCACGCAGAACCAACCCCAGAGGAGCACACCTGAGCCTGGGGAAAGTGGAGGGCTGCCCAGGGGAAGTCCTTGGCTGGGGTGTGCAGAGGAGCTCCACGCGGCAGGAATCCAGCTCAGCCTCGAAGAGCAGGTATGACGGAGCCAGCAGCAGCGCCGGCGATGAGCTCACAGTCACACTTCGTTCAGGCCCCCGTGTGCGCATGTGTGCACATGGTGCACGTGCGGTGTCCGTCAGCAGACCATTGGCAGATCTTTGGGGTTCTGGTGGGGCAGAGGAGGTGGAAACTCTGGTGTGGCAGGGCAAGGAGGAAGCAGAAGATGGGCAAGGAATGCACGGAAATTGACTACCAAAAAAAAAGCAAGTGCAGAGGTGATGGGAAAGGAAGCAAGATGCAAGAAAGATTGCGTTTTTAGGCAGAAGAGACTTAATGAGGTGATTCCTGTGTCAGAAAGAAGGCTGGACAGAGGCCAGGGTCCATTTCTGATCCCAAGACCATGGAGCAGTGGGAAGGAATGGATGAGACCAAGAGAGCATCCAGAGAAGACGTCTTGTTTCACAGGTGAGAGGTTATGTACAGATTCAGCTTAAGCAAAGTTTTAAAGGCATGAGAGCCAACAGCAGTAACCTACGCTCACAGAAGACTGGAGTTCGCAGAGCATTTTCATCCATGTGATCTGATTTGGTCTTTTATAAATGGCCTTAGAGAAGGAAGGATATCATCTTCACATTAGAGTTGAGAGGGAAAATCTGAGTATATGTCACGTTAAGCAGACTCGTTTTGTTCCTGACTTGATGGGTTGGGTTATCAGGTTTCTTGGGTCGCATCTGACAAAAGCCTATTTATCCAAAGGGGAACATTCTGGCTCGTGTTACTGGTCAGAAAAGGGATGTCGCTGAACCCTGGGACAGCTGGAGTCAGCCACATCTCCCAGAACAGTTTTTCTCCTTGTGCACCATCTATGTCCCCGCTCCTTATTTGGGTGCGGGGGTCCAGCTACCACAAGCTCTGTGTTACTTTCCCTGCAACTTGATGATGAATAAAAAGAGACACCCCTCATACTGAAGCCTCAGAAAAGTCCTGGGGAAGTTCTCACTTGGGGCCATGTGTCCATTTCATTTGCTCAGTCAATAAGTCAATTCACCCATTCATTCAAATCTTGATTGAGCTCCCCCAGCAGAGTGGACATATTCTAGGCAGTAAGGACATGGGCAGGAAGGAGCTTCTGTTCTGAAGGAGCTTCCTCTAGAGGATCCATGATTTAGAAGCAACAACAAAACTCCAACGCACAAGCATCCATGAATCTACAAGTTGACTAGCCCCCACGGTCCAGGAAGGAGATGGCAGTTCCCACCTTCAAAGCAAAAGACTGGAATGTGTGTGGTAGGCTGGGGGTGGGGGGGACACATATGGGGAGAATTTCCCCAAAAGGACTCGGGATTTAATATTATGACTAAAAGAAAGAAGTGCTGCTGGGCATATGAAATAAAAATGCAGAATTATGTAAAATTTTTGTTGAATAGTTTTTTACTCTTCAAAAGTGAATATGTAAGAGATGAAAAATTGAGAAGGCTTTGTTCTTCTGAATTATTAGTTGGAAATATTCTTCCATACCAAAGATATTTATTATGAATATTTGGAAATAGGTCTCCAATGAGAACCGGGTCTGCAGTACTGAGCCTGTCTCTGCCTCGTGGAGCGCCCCACACAGGTATTCACATGGATCTCCCTGATAACTCACTCTCCAGAGGACAGCATTCATTTGCTCTCGTAGCTCAAGCATTTGGCACAGCCCTGGGCACACAGAAGGCGCTCGATATCCATCCAATCAGATGTGTATTCTAATATATTCTATTTTACCAAAATCTGGTGCATGAAACCATAGTCAAATATGGTCATATATGACAAAGTCTTGAGAGTGGTCTGTACAGCTCTATTTGTCTAACAATCTTTCCTTTTAGCACAGATAACCAGACTCCCAATTCAAAGGCATGTCCAATTCTTGGAAGCACAATATATTTCGAGGGTCATCACAAAAACATATGCAGTGCACAAAGAAGGCCCTCTTTTGAAAAGACAGCACAAACTCTGAGCCACCGGATTGCACCTCTCCCTGCACATCATTTGACAGGTTGCCAGGCATTCTCATTGCAATTCAACCTACTGTGCCACTCATATTCTTCATCTTAACCCTCAATTGTGTCTGTGAACCTTTTGTGGTCAAAGCAGTACCCCACCATGGAACAGCAACTCAACCAGAATTAGCCTCAAGTGTTCAGAACTAATGGGAGCAGTGACCCAACTGACTGTCAGCTGCCAGAGGTCTGGGATATAGGAAGTTGCAGTTAGACAAGCAATGTAGGTCATCACCACTGAGATATCTCGAATCCATTCTTTCAAGCTTAATATGTTGTCTAGCATGTTTGTACAGAAGAGTTCCTCTCCTTCTGTCACATTTTAAAATTTCAGATACCAACAAATTCTCAGAAAGAGCCATGGTGTCTACTGCATCACAGGGAACAAAGCAAGGTCATTAGGAATAAAGACAGATGTGGACAATGGATCACAACCAAAAAAGAATGAAGGGCAAAAATGCATGCATCTGGCAGCCAACAGGGGCAGGCATCCCTAGCTTTGAAGAGCAATGTCAGGTCTGGCAGGGTGACCTCCGGTCCCTGTACAGTGGATTTGGCTGATGGCCATGCCAGAGAGATGGAGCACCTAACAGAATTTGAGCCCAGTAAGAATGACCCAATGGAGAAGATATGTGTTGGCCATCAAATGATGACCAATGATCACCAGATAACAGGCTTCTCTGCATACAAGCTCCAATCGTTTTAGTTTTAAGATCCTCAGTAACCCCTCCTACCCCACCCTGGCTCTGGGTTAAGTAGTGTTAGTTTGTTAACAAGTACTTCATTCTTTCTTCTCTAAGGAAACACTCCCCTAAAAGCAGAGGCAGGCACTTCTCTACTGAGTATCCCATGGGCAGAAATGTTTTCCCTTCTTTTGCGGCTCTTTTATTCCCTTCTTTCTTCTCCTGACTTGCTCTGACATGACACGATCTCCCACCCTTTCAAGGACACCTGGAGACAATGCCTCTGGAGTCAGGGACAAGGGTGATAGAGAGGACCAACAAGAGAGTAAGACTTCTTTGTCAAGAACCATTCTCCTCTACTAGAGGGCAATGTTCAAGCCAAGTCCCTTCATTAAGACACTGCAGAGCACTGGGTACCCTCAAAGGGGAGCATATTCTTGGGTAGGTATTTCAACCCAAGGGTGTTTGATGATGTCACAGAGGCATGAAGGCCCGTCTCATAAAGACTTAAGGTGAATTTTGTGATCTGTAGTGAGGTTGTGTTACTCACATCTGATTTTCCAGCACATTTCCTTAGATCTCTACCTCCCAACTCCTCATGAGCCTTATCTCATTTTGTCTAAATTTCATGCTGAAGAGAGATGATGAGGTAGGTGGCCTGACACCAACCCAAGCTGTCATACCAACTCTACTCCACTAGGTAAGTGTGACCACAACTCCCAGTCACTCCTGTCCTCCCTTCCACAATCTGCAGAGATATATTGTCATTCCAGGTTTTCCACCTTTGGGTTCCTCTTTGTCCAGAGTCTCAAGTCACCTCTAGGAATGTCTCACAGTTCCTTTGTGGTTTACTTGGTTGATAGCTGTATTAGAAACATGAAATTATTGAAATAAATGTGTTTTTCTAAACTAATTGTCCTTAGAATTCCATTTACTTGGCATCTGATCTTATTTCAACTTATTTCCAGAGATCTTCATTTCCACTTATTTGGCTGTATTTATTTTTAAATTTTTAGAGACTCATGGAATCATTATTCTATGATATTTTAAGACACAATCACATTGTCAGTGTCAAAAACAAATTTTGCACTATTTTCCTAGGTAACTCAAAGAGTGGAAGTCTTTTAGTGTGACCCTAGCTATTCCTCATAGCTAGTACTGATTGTCTTAGGCATAATTAATTCCACTAACATAAAGTCTCTATATTTTTCTTGCTGAAAGTGCAAATTCAAAGTTATCAAATAATTTAAGGCACAAATTTTTGTGCATATTTGTTTTCATTATGTAATTCAAAGACAACAAGGATGTGCAACTCTTGAAAGACTTGAAGCCAGTTATTAAATCTTTGTCCACTGAGTAGATATCCTAAACCCTCCCATCAAGCCTCACAGTTCAGGATGTGCAAATCTCTAAGATTTTCATTGTTTTACAAATAAAACTATTATATCAAAAAGATTCCAAAAAAATAAAAATCAAGACCATATACCTCAAATGACAAAAGACTGTGTACCAACGGTTGCCACCATGGCCAGGAAGAAATTGTACTCAGTGCCTTGACAATGTGCCCAGTTATCAATCACCTGACAAAGCAGATCTGACAGAATGCAGAAAGGCACCTGAAACCATTCATTGACTCCCAACAACAAACCCGTTCTGCATATTGCATTTCTTTTTTTTTTTTTTTTTTTTAAAGATTTTATTTATTTATTTGACAGAGAGAAATCACAAGTAGATGGAGAGGCAGGCAGAGAGAGAGAGAGAGGGAAGCAGGCTCCCTGCCGAGCAGAGAGCCCGATGCGGGACTCGATCCCAGGACTCTGAGATCATGACCTGAGCCGAAGGCAGCGGCTTAACCCACTGAGCCACCCAGGCGCCCCTGCATATTGCATTTCTGCTAATCAACTGAACCTCCATGGTGATTCACACAACAAGGTTTGATCTCAGAGGAGGTGCAGGAAGGGAAGTGTGAAGCAGACAGATGAAGGGCTGACATGACCCAACATGAAGCAGTGAGCCTCCAGCCTCCTGACACAATCAGCTCTGTTGGAAGCAGGGACCATCTTCCTCCCCATCCGGTGTAGATACATCCCTGTTTCTCTTTTGTGTGATCAAAACAGGAGGAAATAAAAGTTGCCAATCTTAAATGAAAACTTGAAAATTCTCAGGAGAGAAAGAGACTCCTTCCCTCTCTCTGAGTTATTCAACTGGATCAATTCACAGTTGGTGGTTTCCCAAGATTACAGACACCAGTATAATGGCCTCAGAACATGAAGAGATAAGAAATAAGAATAGAGCATGAGGCTTCAGTCAGGGACAGAAGACCCGGGCCACAGGACAAATAACTGAAGCCCAAGTTATGTGGGCTAGCTTAAACCTTCTTAGGAAAAGATGAAGGTGTCCCTTTCTTCATACCCTACATGATGGGTGTAAGGCAGGAAATAGGCTAGGCCTGAAAGCCTCAGACACAGATCCAGGAGAAGCTGTATTCTTTGTCATAATCTGAATCACAAAGTAACACTACATACTGAACCCATTTATCTCCCAAAAAAGTCCTAATTCTCTGGTTGAGATGACTATGAACCATAAAGAGTAGGATCTTCCCTATTCCCCCAACCTGGGTTCTGCACGTAAGCACCGAGCTCCAGTCTCCCAAGCTCAAACTCTTGCTCAGTTCTGACACTAACCATTATCATTTTGGAGATTTAATGCATTAGGTCTCCAATTTAGCTTGCCAGACAGATTCTTCCCCCAATAAACACACAGTTTTATGATGGTATCTTGCATTTTCTTTCATTCATAACACAGATCAGCAACACCAAAAATGTTGTCTAAATAAGAAGAAAATAAAGAGTAGGAATTGGGAGATTTCGATTCAGAATAGCAGCACATGCATTTGTCTTCTGACCTAAGAGGCAGTTCAAAATGTTTATTAATGCCCAAAAGAGAAAAGATATTTGGGGAGGCCATCAGCAAATAAAAAATTTTTTAAAAATTTTAAAAAAAATGAAATTTCAAGAGATTTCTGGAAGACAAAACAAAACAAAACAAAACAAAACAAAAAAAAAAAAAAACAAGCAACAAAACAAAAGAACAAAACAAAACAAAAAACCAGGTCAAGTGATGGCTGGGAAAGCTCAAAAAATACATGAAGAGTGAAAGAGTGAATCAGCTGTAAAGGGACCAATGTACCAGCAGAGAATTGTGACAGCATAGATGGTAAAAGGCATGGATGGCCCTGGGGACTAAAAAACAAAAGGATTAATTTTCAGACAAACTCCAACCCTTAAGAGCAGAACTAGCTGCCAGGCCTATATGTACTAACACCTGAGGATGTGTCTCTAAAGAATGAAATGAACAGTCTGAGGAGAATTAGACAATTGTGCAGATATTAGTGACCCCAAGTAAGCCCTTAAAATTCTGGCATGGATTCTTCCAGTGAATAGCTGACCTTTCAGCAAATTAATATAGAACAATTTTTTGTTTTTGCTAATCAACAAACAATCAGCTTCTGGTCAACTTCGCTATATCCCACTCTAAAATAAGCTGGGACAACCCAGAATTTCTAGATGGATAATTCTGCAGTTGAATATAATAAAGATAATCAGCAGAGAAAATCCATAATGCAATGCAAAGAATAAATAAGATACACAGCAACCATGATTCTAAAGAAAGCATATGTGTTTTCAGTAGAATAAGAGAAGCTAGATATACATATTAATCAATATTCTCTGAGGAATAGAAGGTCTTGCATTCACAAGACAAGGACGGGGTAGAATGAAAACAGAACAAGAAGGATTTCTAGAAAGTTAATAAAAATAATATATTTACTAATTTTTGAAGCAATAGACTAGAATATAAAATTGAGAATCTTTTGCCAGAAAAAGAAAAATTTCACAGAATATGGTAAGTCAAGAGTGAGGAATAATATAAAATTAGTTTAATTTCCAACTAATAACCATTGCAAGAAGAAATTACATAGAAAAGAAAAGAACAAAATAATGAAAGACAGCTCTCTAAAACTGAAGAATAAACATCATAAGATTAAAAGTATGTCAAACACAATCATTTTTATAAGTTACAAAAACCATCATCATGAAATTAGACACTTACTTAAAAAATATTAACTGCTGTCAGAGAAAAAAATGCAGGTTGCTGACGAAGGAAAAGGAACCTGATTTATGCCACACTTCTCAATAGCGACATTGCTTTCTGGCAGTTAACGGAAGAATGTCTTCAAAGTTCTGAAGTTCTACTTTAAATCTTCATTTCAGTTCTATACCCAGTCAAACTATCACTCAAGTATGAAGGCAGAATAAGAGACAAGTAAGAATATGGAAGCTTAGCTCACAAACAAATTTCTAGGGAGTTATTTGACATTGTAACAAAGAAATAAAACAAGCAGAGAGACCACAAATCAACAGAGAGACCCAAGAGAGCATAAAGTGAAATCCAAAAATGACAGCTTCACAATGGGTTTAGAGGTCAGAATAGTACAGCTTAGAACTGAAGAATAGAAAATTTGGGAAGAAGTCTACATATCACACACACACACACACACACACACACAATATGGGTGAGATGATATAATTGAGAGCTTAGATAAAAGTTGAGAATTTATCAAAGGTAAAAGAGGAGAATCAATTTTAATTTAGCGTCAGGAACATTTTATTTTACACGGCTACTCAGGGCCAATTGGACATTCAGGAAAGCAAATGTAGTTTTATCAGAGCACTTATTTCTGCAGTGAACATTATTTCCAGAATCATAGCAATGTAAATGGTATTCATTGGTTCTGAAATCTTGGAATCCACATTTAGACAAAATTCGTTGAAGACTAACTGAATCCATATCAGAATGTAAAAGCTATAACCTTGAAAACACAAAAGGAAGGACAGCTGTCAGATTGAGAAGCAGGAGGCCAGAGAGACAGAGGAACAGGTGTGGGGAGAGGAGAGAGCGGGTGGGTTCTCCAGAAGTGCTTTCAGTGGAAAAAGAAAGATGATTATGCTCCTTGGTTTTTCAAAAACGCACCAGTTGGGCAACTTAAAACAGTGAGTTAACCCAATAGGAAAGAGAAGAAGGGTTGGGGAAAATGTAACTAAGTATTCCTCTTCCATTGCAATTATTTTATAAGCAACACTGAAGGTTGATGAATCCAGATACAGACTAAGTGTATGCAGCTGGTAGCTATGAAGCAAACACAACACTCACAGAAAGTTAAGAGTGATTGCCCATGGAAGACTGAGCTGGGATGAGAAGGAATATAGCAGGGGAACTTCTGTTCATTAGGAACCTCTCTGGACTGTTTTATTTTGTTAGTCCCTGTTCCATTAGCAATACTTTATCCAAAGAGAGCTTAGAAGTTTTCTCTACAAAGACGAGGAGGGTTGCAGTGCATAAAAGCAAATAAATTCTAGTTTTAAAGGTCCCATTTTAATGATGTATCCAAACCCAAACTTTGAATAATTGGCTGCATACTTTCTCATCCCATCAAATGCCGTATAGTCTTTGCTTCCTTCTAAAGAAAAGGATGACTGGTAGCAGCACTTCTGAACTAGAATCGACTAGATTGATACAAAAAAGGAACAGATCTAGCCCCATCCCCCGACCAAGGGAGCAAGACTCTGGGATGAGGGCCTGGGGAATCCTGTCACCGTCCCAGGTGATTCTCACCGACCGACAACACGGTCATGCCACTCGACCGATTTAGGGGCACAGGTAGGCGAGGCTGTGGTAACAAACAGGGCCAGAATGTATTATGGTTCAAGCACAATACACTGTACGTCCCATCCGTATCCCAGTGAGGAGCAGGCATCCCTCCAGCTGGCAGCTCTCCTCCACGTGGAGACTGAAGGGTTTGGGTTCCTCCATCTCGTGTCCTTGCACTGAAGGCAGGAGTGGCTTTGGCATAGAAATGGTACATATCAGTCAGCTCAAACTCTACCAGGTAGAACTCAGCTGCCTCTACCTATAGCAGAAGTAGCTACATAAAATGGATGTCCAGGAAGAAGAAAATTTTTTTTTCTTTTGGTATTTGGCCAATAGCCTCCATCTAGGCCCATACCACAGGCCATGGACAACTTCTCTTATTTAGCCAAATGACCCTAAATGTTAACAACTTGTAGAACAAGGACTTGTTACACCCCGAAAGGAAGGCCTGTCTGAACACAGACACAGGGACAGGTCTCACAAAGCTTCTGTCTTAGAATGCCAGCCAAACTCGCATCCCCTTGCTGGATACCTGCTTGGGCTTTTCTTCATCCTTAAGTTGCCATCGATCGAACTGTTGATCTCAACACTCTGCGGTGTGTGGTCTCAGGAGAGCATGGTCCCCACTACAGCAATTCTTTGAAACGACATCCCTAAAAACACAGGGCCCCACATAAAGAGGGACCAGGCCATTTCCAAATGGGATGGCTCCCAGATGCTCTTCACACAGTGATCCAATGACAGGAGTCACACGACCCACCAGTGCCGGCACCGGCGTGCACCCCCATAGACAGTTTGGAAACCCCGTGTTAGAAACAAATAAAGACATGAAACCTTGGCCTTTGTACATTCCTTTCTTTCAAATGGGTTTGATGGAAAATGGAAAAGGTTGGTATTTTGATATTTAGTGTCAAAGTGACAACCTACAAATTTTGTACATCGGCCTTTCAATGATGCTTAATTTACTGACATTGAGGATAAATATTTTTACTAGCTCTAGTGTGAATATTTTCCAAATATTAGCTAAAGGTTTCTTAAAGTTAATCTATCACAAGGGATTTTTTTTAGACTGTCTCTACCTATAGCCGGCCTGAAAGCAAATCTTTTCCTCATTCCAAACACACAGAATGACATATTCAATGTACAGTGTTCATCGTTTAACAAAAAAAATAAATAAAAAGTTGAAGTGCCCCCCCCCCACACAGCATAGAATGTATATGAGATCTACACACTGGTTAAATATTTATGAATTAAATAGATACCAACAAGGTAAAAAGAGGCAAATCTCCTCATAAGTCAAGATCCACTGTGGTAAAAAGGGATTTTTCTAGCCTACTTTTTCCTTCATAAAACATGTCCTCTTCTAAGAAGATGTTCCATAGCTGCCAGACGGGAGGCTTCACAGAGGAAAGATGGAAGCGCAATACCAGGGTTTTGGGTCCGTCCTTCAGGTTTATGATTCTCCTTGGGCCTGGGAGGCCCAGCTATGCTCCTTAGAGCTTGAAAGGGGGGCGCGTAGAGTCAGGAGAGCCCCACCCTAGGGGCACCCTCTCCCCACACCGCTGGCCCCATCCAATCTTTCTTTGTCAGGTTTCAGGAGCCCCATGACTTGGTCTCCTGTCCAGCACCTTGGATCTGAGACATTTGCCCAAAGTGATAGTTTAATGGGGCTGACAAGTCTCCCTCTAACTCCCCCAGATCTGGGAGGGCTCGTACTTTGGCCAGTGATTGCTGACGACAGGCCTTGGACAGCCTCTTCTTGGAGGCCTCTGCCCTGTGAAATGCTGGAGGAGCCACATGGAGGGACAGAGGTCCAGGTGTCTGAGAGTTCAGTCACAGGAAGAGGCTGTCCTGGACTAGGCAGCCCGCACGGGCCACCAACTGGCTGTGACCGCATCAATGAGCGTGGCTCACCCCACGTGGGGCAGAGGTCAGCACTGCAGCGGAACCCTCAGAGAGTCAACCCCAAACCCTGAATTGATAGCCGGCCACCTCGACACACCGCTGCCCCCAGGGCTGGGCTGTAGGGCTCCGGATACTGTCGGGGAAGCTTGGGAGCAGCAGGGTCTGGGCCCCTGTGGACCAGCGCAGACCTCAACCCTGGATGTGGCGCCTGCCCTCTAGCCATCTGGGGCTGTGATGGTGGCAGTGAGCAGGGCAGGGCTGGACTCAGGCCCCGGGGACTTTGGACTCAGCTCCTTGGAGGGTGGTGGGCAGGCCAGGCTGAGCCATGTGGGAGGCCTGAGTCTTCCAATTCAGGAGCTGACAAAGTCCTGAGACAGCTGGAGCACCAAACTGGCTCGGGCTCTTTCCTCTGCCTGCACCTGTGTGGGGCTCCAGAACCTTCCACCAAGACAGGGAGGGTGCCTGCCCAGAGATCCGTCCAGTCCCAAGGCTCGCCCTCGCCTGCGTGTCACAAACCTGCATATCTCCGGACGCGGTCCCCACCCCCAATCCATCCGGTGCACCAAGGAACAAGGACAGCCACTGGAAGGAATCCCACTAATCACTGGGATTAGTGCTAAAATTAGCATAAATTATAATATAAATGCATATTGATTCGACTGTGTATATTTATACAGGTGTATGGTATAGATGTAATGGACCGGTTTTATGGTCGACGTTACGTTTGACCACCTTCCAAGGTTTCTTTTTTGTCTGCAGACCCCACACTTTTCCAACCATTCCCAGCACACACTGCTCACCGTAAGGCTCACTGGACAGTCTCCCAGGAGAGCAGCTGCATAGGGGCCACACATCCCCCTGCCCCCAGGCCTTTTCGGGGTGTCTTTCTAGACCATAGACATTTCTCTCTCCATGAGCCCAGTCTCCTCCTGCTGTCCACGCCCCCTTCATCCTAAACATGACTCCTGTTGGTGCATTCCCTCTTCCCATGCCTGCTTGGGAGACAGGAGAGGCTGCCTCCCCTTGCGCGCTGGCCCCTGGCTCTTTGACCTGCACCCACGGAAACGCACTTTCTAAAGAACGTGGAGCAGACTCATAGTTGGTAAAAAAGATGCCCTATGTTCATTGCCCTTTCATTATATATCATTGCATTGCTATGGTCTGAATGTTTGCTCCCCCGACCAGAAAAATTCACATGTTGAAATCTCAGCCACCAGAGATGATGGTGTTTGAGAGACGCTTAGGTCTCTAGGTCTCTTAGGTCTCTAGGGTGGAATCCTCGTGAGCGGCATTAATGATTTTAAAAATAGAGACCTCACAGAGCCCCTCACCCCTTCCGCCACATGAGACCTCATCGGGAAGGCACCCACCGTGTGCCTGGCAGAGGGTCCTCCCCAGAGTCCAAAGGCCCTGGCACCCCGATCCCGGATGTCCTGCCGGCAGACTGAGCGACAAAGGCCTGTTATTTATGAGCTACGTGGTCTGTGGCATGTTGTTTTGGCAGCAAACCGACGAAGACGCACCTTCACTACAATGCCAATGAGCTGGGGGGTCTGACCGAGGAACGTTTTGGAGAGGTAAACCTTGCACTTCGTCTCCAGCGCAGGAAGACCATGCAAAACAAGAGCACAGGGCACCCTGCCTGCAAAGAGGAAGCTGGAGGCCGCTGAAGGATTGAACCGCCAGCGGAGAACTAGTTCGAACCCCAGCCCCATCTTACCAGTCCCCTCTCCTCTCCTTACCCGACAACCCTATCATCTCCACGCTGAGAGGAGACATTGACCGCACCGGGAAAGTTGTTTCAAAGATAAAATGAGAACATAAATTTAATCAACCAGCTCTATACAAATGTAATTAAATAGAGAAAGAAGGCTCTCCGTGGGCATAAATACAGAGGCGTTTGTTAATTGTTGCCCTGAGTACTTGGTTTGGTGGTGTTTGTGTGTGTCTTTGTTTTACTGGGGCTTTTTTTTTTTTTTTTAGATCCATCCTGGAAGCAGGACTCTGACCTGATAGGGACCAGGGGAGACGCAGGAAGGCTGCGCATGGAAAATGTAATTCTGCAGAGGCCGATGGGAGGTCTTTCTGGCAGGATTTGGTTCATTCCAAGTGTGGGACCCCAACTGTGCCTCGAGCACAGATACAGATTTTTATGGGGCCCAAACCAGAGAAATCTGGGACAACGAATGCATCTTCCTCTCTGTGCGCCTCTAGGCATCGACTGTCCTCCATTTGGGTCCATCCTTGGAGGGGACCATTCCTGCAGGCCACATGTCTCTCAAGCAAGGTCCCAAAGAAATGGGTGGGACCTGCTTTGCTGTGACCTTCATCCAACCTCAGACAGAACACTGACCAGGAGGGCCTGGGACCCAGGCAGGCAAGTCCAGACTTGCATCCCTGCGGGTGGGGGCAGGTGAGGCTTAACAGATTAGCCGGCCTGTGAGGGAAGGTGGGTCATGGGCATTAAAGCCCCTTCAGAATCACGGGGTGCTGGGAAAGCCTGCCTAGCGTCCACTCTCGGGGTTGTCTGTCCTCCAGGACCGGGGAGCGCACGAGTTTCACCGTCATTTGTGGTAAGGAGCCAGGGGGATACGTAAAATTTTCAGGCGGGTGACTTGTCATCTAGCATATTCTCATGCTAAAGCAGAGGGCATAAGGAGAGCCGCAGAAGCTTCTGGAAAAAACTCTGTGTCTGGTCGAGGCGAGCAAAACCTGGGAGAAGGGCCTTCCCGTCACCTCTGGTCAGATGCAGATGGACATTGGTCAGACCCTCGGGCATGGGAAGGCTCCCTCGGCTTCCTGCCCCGCCATGTGCATCCTACCACAAGTCCTGCCACGGTCGGTAGAGTGTGGGGTGCAGACCTCACCTGATGTAGGACACCAGCCTTCTTGGGCAAAGCAACCCCACAAGGGGGACGTGGCGAGTTCTGGTCCAGCCCTGACCCAGGGACGGTCCCTTCCTTGAAATGAGAGCCTCTGTCTCAGCGGCTCATCTTATGGGCATTGCCTGGAAGGTTTTTCCCCCCTGCCCTGCCGCCTGGCCACTGCCCCCAGTGTGATCCCACCTTCAGGGGAGGCCCTTCCAGGGGCGGAGAGGATGACTCAAGTCTTGCGTCTTTTTGCTTCTACATTTCAGGGGAGAGAAATAAATTCTCTCTTTTGAAACTGTGACCCACTGAAAATAAAACAAAATGATAAATACCTGAGTTGCATTTTTTTAAAGATTTTATGTATTTCTGTGTGCGAGAGAGTAGAGTGAGAGGGCTTGAGCGAGGAAGGGGGCGGAGGGAGGGAAGCAGGCTTCCAGCCGAGCAGGGAGCCGGCGCGGGGCTCAGTCCCAGGACCCCGGGATCACAACCCGGGCTGAAGGCAGGGCTTAACCAACTGAGCCACCCAGGTGCTGCTGAAGGGCGCTGTTATGACCATTTTCTGCGTTCATCGTCACCAACACGTAACACCTACAGCTAAGTAATGCTTGATTTTCACCTAAAATTCTTCACTCGAAATATGAAAGTCTAAGGCCTTCGTGAAGTAAGATTAAGATTGAGTTTAAAGACAAGCCTCATTTCTATTTGTCGGAAACACAAAGAAGGCTGACCAAGTCGAAGCGTCTTCCCCTAATAGGAATTCAGGCCGATTACAAGCCGTGTAACAAACACAGGATCCTGCTGACGCTCCCAAGCCACCGTCGCGGTAGAAAGGCAGGGCTGCATCCAGGGGCCCTGGAAGCACAGAGACCCCCATCGCGGCCCCAGGGTGTTGGTGAGGCTGCCCCAGAGGTGTGGCACAGGATGGCCGAGTGCTGGCCCGTGGTCAAGCGGCATCTTGTAATTCCATTAGGGTGTTAGATTCAAATGCAGAATTAGCTGTTGCCTACGCAGAATTATGTTAAACACGGGCCAGACTGAAAATCAATATTCTGCTTAAGTAACTGGCCCTCCAGTAATTTAATGAAGGTAAATTGCATTACGCCGAGGCAAGGTGGAGGGGGCACTCTGTCTCAACCCTTCCATTATACGGGGCTATACAGCTGTGAGCCTAAAGAGAAATTAAACACATACTCATTTTTTCTCCCTGAAGTTGGACCTGGGCTTTTTACGCCAGATTACTTGTTTGCTTCTTAATTTAAAGCCAGAGTAAATAATTTGCAGCCCTATAATTAGGGAAGAACCAGGGACTCATAATAAGAAGGAGAGAGAGAGAGAGTGCCGGAGGAACGGCGGAGAACACACTTTTCTGAAATCCACAAGAAAAAACTTGGGTGGGGGTGGGAGGGCCCTCCTTAGTATTCACATACGCATTAAAATTTAATTCTAAAGTCTCTTGAATTGACACCATAGTCGGTCAGTTTCACAATCTGATTAAGACCATGGAGCACAGGCAGAGATAGTTTTGTGTTTTTTTTTTTTTAATTATGCATAAATGTGTGCAAAAGAAGAATTTTTAAGGCACACGTTTGATATACCGGTGGTCCATGTATTCCATAGTATGCTTTGTTATTGCTTTTCTTCCTGCCTTTGGCCCCAGAATATGTGTGTTGAGGGTCTCGGGGCCTGTGTCCCACATCGTGTGACAACTCTAAGTTTGCTAAGTGCGGAGCCCTTCAACACGACACCTGAAACGGGCATCTTCTCATTTAAGATTCTACTCGGAGAACTTCAAGCTCCCTCCACGGTCGGTACGTACTCATTATGACACTCCAACCACAGAAGTTTGTGCTAAAAGTGATTGACAATAAAAAGGAGGTGCCGTCACACCATTTCCAAGTTATGGCAACTCATTTATTTATTATTCAGCTGCAAACTTCATCTATATGAAACACTTCACAGACTTATGTCCAAAAACCCCAAATTAAAATGACAATAATTGCATGTTGCTTAGGAAGGGATGATATGAAAAGCAGAAGTCTTTTTCTTTATAGAAGCGGATTTGGATCTTCTGAGATCCCGTAAGACTTATTACCCACGTGGGTCACTATCTTTGAGAAACTTCAGATGTTTGCGATAGAGAGGCACTAAGTTAATTGGCATCTATCACCTGTTTCCCTGACTCTTCAATTTTTCTTAATCTCTCAGACGTGAAAGGATATAGGATATCAACAAAGAGAGTCAAAATGAAAATGCTTCTTGAAACAATATAACCTTGAGGTCTAACCCTTTAAATGCCTGCTTTTATTCAGTTTTCCATTGGCCACAAAACAACATCAAGGTGAGCTGGGATGTCTCCCGTAACTCTGTGACAGCGACAGAGAAAAGGTCATTGATGTTCTCAATTCAAACATAATTACATCTTGATTTCTTATTTGAGTATCTTGCTTCTCAAAAAATAATGAATCTGGATGATGGGTGGTAACTCAGGTACTTCTCACTAACGAGCCAGAAAATGCTTTTTGAAATCAATGTTTATTGCTAAAAATATCAGGGTCTGGGCAGAGAGCTGAGCAGGACCTTGTTTTCAAAATATGTAGTTCTACCTCAAAAATATACTTAGTACCATCGGAGGATGAGACATGAGCACCTGATATATTTAAGGTCAAGATAAGATTTTCAGAACTTGTCAGTGTTGTGGATTGTATGGGAATCCAGCGAGTTCCACCAGCCCCATCGCAGAGACCAGCGCCTCTAACTGCCAACACTGCACAGACCAGTTCCACCTTGCCTCTTCAGCAAACCGAGAAGCTGAGGGACGATCCCCACAGCTTCAATCTGAAACTTCATTCCTGTGTCCCTCCCTGTTTAAGTGAGGGAGCACATGGTTTTCATTGTTCAAAATTGCCCCCCAAGGTCAGAATATGACCTTGGTGGAGTTGGTGATGAAGCGGTTAAAGAAATGATAACCATCAGGTTATCTCACTGTGGATAAAAGAGAATACCGGTTTGGTAAAACCGGGTGCTGTTCCTCCTTATTCTGCCCTTAGCATCATAAAGGCGACGGTGTCTTCATACGGCTTCCGTCCAAAGCGGAACGGAAGCACGCAGTGGAGACAGAAAGCAGGAAAAGGGGGGAGATCTTTGCTTGATTCTTGACTTCTGTGGATTTTCAAATGGAAACTTTTGCAACTCTATTTAACACCACCAGTGGGCCATTAGCATAATTTCTCAGGTGGTGCATGACGAAACGTAAGCTGTGTATGAATCCTGGAATCTCTCATAGGTCCACTCCTCTAAAAACAGAGCAGCCAGTTCACAGAAGAAGATAAGCAGACGGTGCACATTGGTAGGAAAAAAAAGATGTCTGATGCCACTACTAGCAAGATGATTTCCAGTTAAACAATGAAAATTATGTGCAAATACCTGTTATTTTTGATGAGTAAGAAAGAAAAGAAAAGGAAATATTCCACGGTGAACGTGAGCTTCACCATCTCCCGGGCTGCTGGTGGGAGTTCATCCGGCAAATTCTTTTGGAAGCAGTGCCACCGAATCTTCTCGCTTGGAAATTGTGTATTTTGAAATCTACCTGCAAAGAAACCATCAAATATGTGAGATAGGCTTTCTACACAAAGATGCTCAACATAGGATTGTATCTAATTGCAAAGAAAAAGAACCCAATATCAAATCATAAAAGATGAGTTCAGTTAATTATGTTAAATCCATTTGCAAGGACATTCTTCATTATAAAGGATGTTTGCATAGATTTTTGATGTAAAATAGGGAAAGGTTTGGGACACAACATTAAGTGACAAGGATAGCTTACACACAGAACAATATCAATATATTAAAATATACATAAAAGTAGGGTAAATGACTAAAATATTAACCAAAGGAAAATGAGTCTGTGGCCACTTATAATTTTTAAAACAATGTCCTATATTTCTAAAAATTCCAAAATGGGCATGCACTATTCTCATAATACAATTTTTTAACATAAAGCCCTATTGGCACTGATGTTAAACTGACAACAAACACTTTGTTTTCTTTTATTAACAGGATATAAATCTGAAGTCTTTTGACTCTCTGGATTTATGGGATTTCCTCAGTATGAGTATCTGCAGGTTTTCAGCCAAAGTTAATTCAACTACAAGCAAAGGAGAAGGAGCCCGGGGCGGCCCTCCAGGAGCTCCCCGCCTTGTGGGGACACACACACAGCAGGGATAAGCCACCCGTCCCTCCCCCAAAGTGCCCTTCTGCATTGCAGGGGAGGGGGAGATGGACGGGTGGGCACGGGAAGCTTCCTCTGGCATCTTAGAGGCAGAAGGCATGAGTCTGAGAAATGTTCATGAATTCTGTGTCCATAGAAACGTCACCCAAATCGTCAGTGGTCACAGCAACAGCAGCAACAAATCGTAAATGATTTCTTCAGGAAGCTTTTGGGAGAAGAGGCACCTCTTCGAGGAGAAAAATGTGTTGGAGAGAAAGAGAGGAGAGCCCAGGCAGGGCAGTGGCGGATCCCCCCACCCCACCCCGACCCCGTGAGTCCCCTCAGCACTGGTCTTCATCAGGGTTAACCCCCTGGGAAGATCGCTGCCTTGTTACATATAGAACGTGGGGCTGTTTTACAATTCAAGTCACCGAGTTCATATACTATGACATTTCACATTCTATCAAATTTCACAGAGTTCTCCAAAAATGTTTTTGGACATCTGGATGTTATGTGGTAAATGTGTGGGTGGAGAGGTCATGGACATGTTATGACCTGGGGGAGGGGAGGGTTCATTCTCCACCTCCGCTCCCCAGCCCCCCCGACTCCTCCCCCCTGCCCCCCAACGCCTCCAGGTGCTGCTGCTGGTGAGGGCCCCGGGAATTCCTGCCCAGAAACACTCAGGAAAGCGTGAGGTGCTGCCCAAGGCCGCCGAGTGGGGACCCCCGCCCCCCGCCCTTGGCACAAGACTGACTGGTTCCGGATCAGAGCAACAGGCCGGGAAAAACACACCCTATTTTTATGACATAGATGTGTTAATATATATTTATAGTCTATCCTGACACAAAAATATAGAACATGTATTTTATATTTCTCTATTTCATTGTCCACTTGATAATATAGCAACGATCCCTGCCCAGGATTTGTCATTAAAATTCCAGTTTTAAAGAAAGGTGTTCGTCACACAGGTCTTGTGGGAATGGGGAGCTCCTCGGCCTCCTCGGGGTCCCGTGCCTGTGATCTGCGGTGCCGGCCCCCCACCCCTACCCCATCAGGAGCCCCCCATCTCCTGTACCCCATCAGCACACCCCCTTCCTTCCCGGCCGATTGCTCACGGAGGGTGGCTGTCAAGGCCAAGCGCCGGGTCGGCTGTTGAGCCAGCCCAGCTGGACGAATTAATGTCTCTCCAGTAACTCAAACCAGCAATGACTTCATCTTGCAAATCTCCGAGTAGCACAGGTCAGAGCATGCGTGCGCACACAGTAATGGGGTTCCCAGGGAAGCTGAATGGTGGTGGTAAAGTGTAAGCCAAGAACTACAACGTGCATGAGAACTGGGGGCACATCTGAAAAAATAAAATTCTAGCAGATCTTTCCGGAACACTGCAAGCTTGCCAGTACAATGATGATTTTGTCCTGTTACATCGAAGCGCACCAACAAATAAGCAGAATGGTACTGGTACGAGGCTGCCCTGTAAATACACAATACATTAGTATATGCTTCATAGACGCATAGAGAAGAAAATAAAGCAGAAACAAAAATGTAGGACAAATAAATAAATACATAAGTATATGACCACCCCCCTTAAATGAACTAAACCAAGGACATTTTAAATGTATGTATATGTTGAATGTTTATTTGTATGTAAAGGAAAATCTACTTTCTGAGTAGGAAAGTAACTAATAATCTTATCTTAGTAACAGAAGAATAGTTTTCTTTTGTCTTTTTTTTTTCTTTTTCTAATCTTCATTCGTTTCTGCTGACACGGCTGTGAGGACAGTGTATGGAAATAGACTGACACATAAAATCAGAGGAGCTGTCCTGAAGCTCTTAAATGTTGTGCATAATATTTTATTGGGGTGGCTGGAGGGGGCTTGTGGTAGAGTCCACCACGGACAGCTCAGGAAGCACATACATACAGCAAAGGGCCCCAGGAAGGGCTGGGTCTTCTGTGTTTGTATTTTGTGGTGGGTTTGGACTCACAATTTCCTGATGAAAGTTGGAGAGTGACTGGGATCCCTTTATAATGTGATTCATAGTTTAAAAAAATTAACTGCAACACGCAAAATCAATAAAACTATAGCACGAGACCAGGGTAATCCGAGAATCCAGCAAATTCTATGGTAAGGGTGATCATTATTCTGCATTGGTTTTCCCATGGCAGAATCCCTGCTGTCGTCATGGGACTCCAGCCCGAAAAGACACCTGTGAGTGTGTCCAGGTCCCCAGGCTTCCCGGGGGCTCCTTCCTGTGCTCCGCCCACCGTGGGCCCAGCAGCACCCCACAGGACCAGTCCCACCATAAAACAATGTCCTGTGTCCCCTGGCGCTCGCCTTGCTTTTGCCCCTTTGTTATTTCGACAAGGAAATGGGTCTCCTTATACATTTCCCTCTCCTCCTTCCCCTTGTCAATGATGAGAAAAAGCACACAAGCAAGATGTGCCTTCCAGAGAGAAAGATAGACTCATTCCTTCATTTCAGATTTTCCATAAAGAATGGTGTCATTAAGGCTTTGGGTTATATCATTACAACGTAAACATGAAATCTGCAAAAGCTGGATCCCAGTTTCCCATTTGTAAATTCTTTTCAGCGTGTTGCCTGCTTTCCCTTGGTTTGGATCCCAATGGCCAATGCAAAAGAGAATAAATCCCATTTTATTGACCAGATTTTTAAAATTCAAAGTATAAACCACTGCATCTATATCGAAAATAGAAGAAGTTGTGCTTTGAGAAAATGGGTTTTGCCATAAATCATTTCTACAGGAAAATTAAGAACATCATGGCTTTTAATCCATTATGGAGCTGAAGGATTGGTACACCGTGACGTCGCTGTAAAGGAAAGGAATTCAAGTGCTAGTGTGTCAATTAAAAAAAAAAAAAATACAAGCACTTTTCCAGACACGATATAGAAAGAATTTTTTTGTAGCTTCCCATAGCACAAATAGGGCAAGCAAATTCACACGGCACCTAAACGTGAGCATTTTAACCCACTGAGCCACCCAGGCACACCCTTAAATGTGAGCATTTTAAAAAACATGCTCTCAGGAGGTGCAAGGCCGTGTCCACAAGACACGTGCAAGGCCCGGGGTCATACCTGCTGGAAAGGTCCAGCTGCTTCAAAACTTCTTCCTGCCCTGCAGAGCCAGCAGATGCTAAAGTGAGTCCATGGAGTGCAAATCCCTCAAAACTTTCCCAACAGAACCGGCCCCCAAGGAAAGGAGTCGGGGCACCCTTGGCTCTGTCTCCAAGAGCCCGTGGAGACAAGAAGAGGTATGAGGCCATGGAAGGACCAGGGGCTGCTTGTGGACACTTGGTTTTTCCAGTCCACCAGGCAGCTCCCAGAAGTAGGACATACCCCCCTAGGACATTCTTTTCTGGAAAAGCACCCCCACCCCAGGAGCACCCAGGGGCCCAAAGCTGCCAGCCTGCCTCTCTGAGCAAGTTCTGGCCGCACACAGAGCCCAGCAGGTATGACCCAGAGCACCGCCCACCGTCATGGCAGAACAGACCGGCTGGAGGCTGACAGAGGGCAGTAAACAATTAGAACAAACATCTGGTGCATTTTTGGAACACAAAACTGTACCCTATCTTTAATCAAAACCACATTAAAAAATATTTGCTCTGGGACAGTCCACTCTGCCCAGCCCATGTCCGGGTACCAGTCAGAACCAGGGGTGGCACCTGCCCGGCGTGGGGGGGGATACCTCGACCCCCCTTCCCTGGGAGCTCTACTTATTCCTGCCCCCACCTGGCTGGCACCTGTGACCTATCCGAGACTCCCATCACGAGCGCATATCGCTCTCCCCACCCTGTCCCTCTTCAAGCCCTATGCCCCTGGCCTCCTGGTCTTCCTTTGCCGCAGGAGGCAGGTGCCCCGCGGTGGGACACCCCGCAGGCCTGATGTGTGCGGTGGACCGGCTTCCCACCATTTGGCTACGGGGCCATGGGAGGGAGCCAGCCCTGGTGCCAGGGCTTCCTGCTGCAGCCTCCAGGACCCGCTGCCAGGCCCGGGTAGGCCTCTGCCCCACCAGCAGGCTTGCACAAGGCTAGGAGTGGGTAGGTTGAGAAGCGGCTCTCCAGGGAGTGGAGAGAGAAGGAACTAGAAACAACCACTTAACATCTACTTCGAGCCTGGGAGCATCTGTGGAAGCCATCCCTGTTACTGTTGAAAAGATGCAAATTTGGGGAAATAATCAGCTGTATGGCTCCAGGCTGTTTCCCAAGCACCCTGATTCGTAACAGGAGTGAAGGTATTAGTGTAAGACACCAGCAAGGCCAAGTTCATGTTGCTCAGAGGTAGCCCCTAACCAAACTCCGCCAAGTGCTGCAAAAGAAGATTTGTTATCTCGGGAAGGCAGTTCATCCAGTGAAGCCAACACACACACACACACACACACACACACACACACACACACAGAGTCCTTAAGGCTGGTTACAGGGGAGCAAAGGAGCCGAACCCGGCACGCAGAGCTCCCCCAGTACCCAGTTCCTTGGTGAAGTAGTTCACATCACGGCAGAGAGAAAGGCAATTAAGGCGAAGATATTTTTCCAGCACTGTTTTAAGTTCCACATCAAATATTCTTTCAGACATTCAAGAATACACTTATCTACAAATGAAGGGCATAAGCCATGCTATTGATTTTTGCATAGAATCTGCTCTTTACGGAAAGCAACCGAGCAACTCCAGTAGACACTGTGAAATCTCGCCTTCCATTAGAAGGAGCCCAACAAATGACTTCAGACAAAGAGATAATCCATCCTGGTTCCAAAGGCTTCCCTGACCTCTTCACCCCATTCCAGTTGGCAAAAGTTTGGGGACAAATTAACAAAACGGTTAAGCATGGCAGTAGACTTAATGCAGAAAATTATTCTCCATGCCTGCACCATAGCAAAGTCTTTTAAGTGATGCAGAAACAATGGACCCAAAATGCCACAGCCTGTAAACTAAATATTTCATCAATTTGCTGAGTATAAATTATATCTTAAAATTCCAGCCCTCTAGGTTCAGGACATAAAGCAGCCTTTCAGTCAAGCGCTTTGAGCAGTGTGACACAAGACGTCTGTAAACTACCGCACTGTGTTCTCATGCACAGTGAGTTTGAACTAAGTTTAATGGGAAAACAAAAATGTATAGAAATTACAAACCGAAACTCCATTCCTGTCTTCATCCTCTGGTGGTTCAGGCTTTTTGTTGCCTTTCCTCCTTTTTAAACAACTGACGAAGAAGGCACTTGGAACTGTGGGCGGTGGTTTTTAGGGGGCCCCCGCATGAAATAGCTTCCCTGGCTGGCAACCTGGGAAGAAACGTTAACTTGGAGTTGGCCGTGCGTGTGCGCCTGCCCGCGTGCCCGCGCGCTTGTGTGTGCGCTCCCGCGCGTCCTAAGGAGGAAGGCACGAAGCTGGGAAGGGGAAGCTGCATTTACGCATTGTGTATTTAGTTTCCTTTCATTTTCCCCTCAGAGGATGGAGAGGGTGCTGTAATTTTCAAAATACTGCAAAAAACATTTCTACAAATTGCTTTGCTTGCCTGCCTGTATACATTAAGCAGCACAGAATAAGCGAGGGGACCCTTCAACGCAAAACGCTTTTTTTTTTTTTTTTTTTGCTTTTTCTGTAACAACATAAAAGCTGCTGTTATGACAAGAAGTCTGGTAGTTCACTCTTTCATTTATAATTTAACCACAGCCTATATAACATAATCCAAAAAATATGGGGCATGATTAGTATAAAAATCAAATACAGTAGAGGCTTTTTGAATGCTCCAAGAACAAAACAAAACCAAAAAAAAAAAAAGAGAGAGAGAGAGAGAGAGAGAAAGAAAGAGAGAGGAAGAAAACATTGCAGCCATCTGAATATATGCGGTATTTCTTTAATACTTCATTTTAAACTACCTAATTGTGTTTTTAAGCTTCGGTTCCTGTAATTTTGCAAGACGAGGCATTCCAGTGAGAAAACATATGGTGAGGGATTTTTAAACCACATAGCGAGAGTGCATCATAGACTTCTCGGCTGTTCCAGTGTCACAGAAATCCACCACTGAATTTATGCAGTCACCCATTAAAGAAAGAAAAGAATTCAAGGAAAAGGAGTTTTTAAATCCCCTAATGCTACAAGAACGAGTGAAATACGGTATCAAGTTCAAGTCAGAGTGGCGACAGAGCTTCCTGACTTTTCACAAGACCGGGAAGGAGCACTTAGCCACCGGAGGCTGGAGAGCTCGTCCGGGGCCAGAGCAGCCCCGCGCCTCGCCCAGCCAGCCACTGCGGGGAGGCACCTTCTCACGTCGCCTTCCAAGGTGGCCCTTCTTGGGGGTCCATTTTGGGTTTGTTCCGAGATAGGTGGGCAGAAAAAAAATAATAAAAGATGGGATAGTTATTTATACATAGAGAGGGAACCACAGGGAGGTCGATGGATAAACAGATCAGTGGACATTCACTTTCATTTTTACAGTCTCTTTGTAATTGTCCCTTAAAAATGCGTGCCTCTGCGCGAAAGGACAACTGTCTTACAACAGCGTGTTTTTAGAACAGACGCTGAACCGGTGATTCGCGTGGGTATCGTGGTGGTGACATAAAGCTCTGAGAGCGACACACTTCAACATCTGAAAGCAAGATCTCGGAAGGGATTCCAAACACTGGAGACGAACGTGCTTGACAAATACCTATTCATCTCCACACTCATACGTGTGCGTGTGCGTGTGCGCCCGTCTGTGCGAGGCGTGTGAGCGTCCTCCAGGCTCACACGTGTTCGGGGGAGTGGGGATGGGGGCAGAAGCACGGGGACATGAAGCGATGCATGTCATTATTCAAATTGCAATCAGATTCATCCTTAAATTACACTGGTGTCTCTTATCAGAAATTGTTTCCTATACTATAATATGCGGCAATAAGTGGACATTAATTAATGCTAAATTACAATGGAATTATGTATTATATCCACATGAATACCGAATGACTCCATTATGAATAATATTATTACAGTAAATATTAAAGGACCTGAAAGTGGTTTGTCGCTAATTACAAAGTGTTGATAACTACATATGATCTTAAGTTAATATAAACTTTGAGATCTAACAGCCAAACGGCAAATCTTGGATGAACACCGCCTCGAAAATGCAGCCTGAGACCGACGGGCAGAGCCGACGCACCGTCCACCACTCCTTCTGGAAGTCGGATTTATCCGTGTGACAGAAGCGTTCGTTTCCTGGCTTAGAATTCCGTTCAAGCTCTATCCTCTCGGCACAGATGTGTGTGGCTCCTCCGCTCATCTAATGTTTTAAAAAATCCACACACAACTTAGCCGGAGTCTCTCCTTTGGGGGGTGGTCGTTTTGTCTTAGGAAGGAAAATCCTGAACCCTTTCCCACTTCCCACTTAAAAGATTTTCAAAATACCCTGGTGGCATTTTTCTTTCCTTTCTCTCTCTTTTTTTTCTTTCTCTCTGTCTCTCTCTTTCTTTCCTTTTCTTTTTTCTTTTTCTTTTCTTTGTTTCTTTTTGCAAGGTGAAACAGAGTGAGAAAAGTGTAAGGCGTTAATCTCGATAATTAGTGCACAAAAGCAATTAGAGGTCTAAAAACCTTAAGGCACAGAAAGTGATTTTTTGTTTATTTGCTTACCTTATTAAGTTAAATATCTGTCGGAATTAATCGCTAATGAATGTGAAGAGGGCTCCAGAACAGTGAGCTTAATGAACAGCCGTGTCAGTTGCATTTTACAGGGTCCCAAATCATCGAAGATTGCAAGCCAACTCTCTATTCAAAATTACTTTTCTGCCCAATTTTCTGTTTGCAAAGCAGTAAATTATTTACATTTATTGTGCTTATTTAAGCACTTAAATGACTATGAATGGAGTACAGGCACGTTTAAAAAATATAGAACCATTACAGCACTCTACTGCTGGAAATTCCCGTTATTTTCCCCTGAAGGCTGCTTCCCTACTCTTCTAATCTCTCTTTTACAACAATTCATGAAAAAGGCCATTATTACATTGAACATGTTTTAATAAGTTATTTATTATTTAACATACTTTAAGAGGCAGGGCCATGGAAGTTACATTACACACGCTAAGAACAGTCTCTTTCATACTTGTCCAGTTGCCTGAGCCTAAGTGCTTAGGCTTCCCCGAATAAAACGATGCTGTCCTTCATTAGAAACAAATAAACCGTGCTTTCCACCATTACTCACGTCATAAACGTTGATATTTGAGGAGATCAATTATACCAATTATTGTCTTTGAAAATTATCGTGTAACGTATGTGCTTCCTTTAATAGTTATTAATTTGAAATCAGTGGCCACGATTTTTTAAAACGTGCAGCTGTTCTTGCAAACAAATCATTGTCTTAAGTTGCACTTAAACACACGGGGACCCAGCGTGGAGGAAGCCTCCCCAATGTGTGCTCTGCACATTCACAAAGCTCTCCGGCTACATCACCAGGCAGCCAAATGACCACTGCCGAGCCCACGGACGGCCCAGATTCACCACACTGAGGCTAAGAGTGCATAATAATAACACAGGAACGGGCTAGTAGGTAAACAGACGGAGGCTAGCCGGAAGACAGGGAGCCAGGGAAAGGCGAAGTGAGGCCCCTGAACACAGAGAAAGAAAAATCTCAGCGATTCTGCTTCTTGCTAGATTGGGATCAAGCTGCAGTTTCCAGTATTTCCTTTCAAATCTTCCAAATCATTGCAGTGAAAACTTTCCTACGTTTTCAACACAGACAGACGCCCCACACCAAGTTTCTCTGCGGATCGCATGCATTTACATGCATAATACAGCGGATGTGCTGGCTCTCACGTTAGCTCGTTTCCTAAAGTAGCAAGACACGGTGGTGTTTTTCAAAAGTGATTTCAGACAATCTGTGGGGTGTGCGCGCGTGCGCGTGTGTCCGTGTGAACGCGGCCATGTTTATTATTCAGACCCAACTATGTGAATATCTTTTCCCAGATGATACTAGGGGCAGTGCAACAAACACTGTTAAAAAGCCCCAAGTTATTCGTAAGAGGTGATCTTGGAGTAAACATTACAATAGCCGTAATGATCTAATTAAAAGAATCAGACATACTTAAAAGAATCCCTTCTTGCAGGGGGGTGGGGGGAGAAAAATCAATGATGCAATCCATAGTCCGGGATGGGGCAAAGCCTTTTACTGTGATCAAACGCAGTCTATCTAGTACATATCTGAAGTCCTCTGGTCTTTGTTACTTAATGTGATGCGTGAGATCAAAGATGCGTGTGGTATGTGTTGCAGGGTTCCAGCTGAGTCGTTGTCATATGTTAAGCTTTTTTTTTTTTTTTTTTTTTTTTTTTTAAGTTGGCTATAATTCTACCTTACTCCAAGTGAACGGTGTTTCTCTTACACTAAGCGCTGGCTCAAATTTAGCAAGAATCTTGTGTGGGATTCTCCTGGAGCAGTCTGAGCGCAACCACAATGCACATACACACACGTACGTTTGCACAGCCCAGAGCTCCACACGGGCTCCCAAATGCAGTGCGCTCGGTGTGTGTGTCCAGGAGATGAGAAGACAAAAAAAGCCAGCACAATCACTAATCGCTGATTGTATACAGGAGCATCGGTGCACGTGGGCTCCTGTGTGGGGGACATTCTTTTTTCCCCGTGTGACTGCCTTCTCTTTCACCTACCTCCCAGCACCTGAAGTCAGGCCCGGAGCTGGGGCTTAAAAATGGGGTGGGAGCAGAAATGCACCAGCCAAGGACTGAGTGGGAAGGAGGCGGTGGCGGGGAAGCCATCCCCCCAGGAGGCCACAGGGGGGAGCTGTGGCTCTGCTCAGGGCTGCCAAAGCCAGTGGGGGGGAGGAGAGGGCAGAAAATACACTGTAGCAAAGCCATGGTGGAAGGGGAAAGGTAGGTTTTATAAGTTCCTGAATTTTATGACTGTGCTGCAACAGTGGAATGTCCACTCAATCTGTTGCGAAGTTAGCACAGAAAACATGCACTGGGCATATTAAGTACAGGATGAAATGCTGTAGTGAATATTTATTAGCAAAAATATAGGTTCTCAAAAACAGAAATAAAACAGGGTAATAGATGAAGGGAAGAATAGATTTAACACTGAAATAAATATCAAAGGTGCAAAGAAAAGGCAAAATATAGTGTTCAAACAAAGCTGTGAATTGGGTCCAGATTTAATGTCCCCCTAGGGAAGGAAAGGTTGGACAGACTTGGAATTGAGATACCACTTTTAGTACACAGCCCCTGTAATGCTGTCAGCTTTATTTCCTTTGACAAATGTGAAATAAAATTTGTCAAAGTTAGGGCTTGGAAAGTTGGCTATTGAAAATTCAATTGGTAATACCGAGTACAGCCTAGCACTCGGGAGATGTTTAAAAGAGAGGGAGGGATGTTTAAGATGCCGGGGTGGGGGTGGGGGGCAGTCCTACATATTGTATTTCACTTTTTAAAAATTTAGCAGTTGACTTAGGCAACTGGATTTCTGGGTTTCCTATTAGCTGGGCTCACCCTTGAAGGGCGGTAATTTAAAACCCGCTTCCACGATAAGTGCAATTACACCGTAAGTTTGAAAATATTCTGCTCTCCGTCCAGAGGGCACCTATCATCTCCCCGGGAGCCGCGCTTGGCTTGAGGGACATGCACCACGAGGACATTTCTTTCCCAAATAACAAGCAAGCGCAGGGTGCGATTGCAACACGGACGCCAGGCTAATCCCACTCTACAGAGCTCTTGAATTTGCTTCTCCTTGGACTGTGAATTTGATCCGTTAATAGTGCAAACTGTGATTTACCGGGAATGTCTGACGACAGACTTTCCTTGTCCTCACGAGCGGTGGCTCGGCATCCTGACTCTTCCCTGCGCTCCAAGCGGCGCAGATTTGCAGAGGTGGCTCCAGGGCGGCCGGCCCGCCACACCCCACCCCACCCCACAGCTCTGCTGTCCTTGGGAACAAAGCCATGTTTAAGCCAGCCCGGCTCCTCTGCCTCCCTATTCCTATCCAAGATGTTTCATCTCCGCTTTCGATGGCTCGGAGAATACACCCCATGTCCTCAGAAAACAACTGTCCTGCCGCCTTTCCCATTTCTTCCTGGGAACCGGAACCCAAGGTCTCCCCAACGCATTTGTTTGCTTTCCTAGTGGGCAGCATGGCATTCTGTCCCGCTCTCCAAAGAGGCACCGAGAGCACTGGGACGTCTTCTGTGAGCCCAGCGAACCGCTGGCTGCCGGGGACGCGGTGGTCTCCCGGCTCGGCGACGCCTTTATTGAAGGGGGACGTAGAAAGACCTTTAGGAGTCACCTCCAAGTCACCATGTCACCAAGGCAGCCTTGTAGGACCCCGGGAGGGGGGTGGGTATTTAATCGAAGATTTTATTTTTAATTTTCACATTCTTACCATGTGGTCTTTACTTTATTTTTACGTTTTCAGCCCATTTTCTCTGCAGCCCATCGCAGGAATCGGGCAGTCAGCAAGAGCCCGAGAGTGGTGGCATGTATCATTACATTCTCAAGATGGCATATTTACTGCGATTGCCAGCAGGGTCGCGCTTCTGTCCTAGTAAATGTAGTGGAGTATGAAAAAGGCAATTACATCTCACTGGGTGACCTTTTAACAGCCATGACTACCTCCTATCTATACATAATTATTATAGGTGATGATTTCCAAGTATTACAATCTCCTAGAGCCGCCTTTAATTCACATCACACTTAGGCACGTTTGTCACCAGTGCTGGAAATTTTAACCCCCGAAAACGGAAAAAACAGAAGAGAAAAGTGATAGCAATGGATGTCAAGCTCTCAAGTCATCCTAATAAAAACACAGCAAATAAGATGTCGCCCTGTTTGTATTCATTATCAGTTCTTACATGCTCCGACTCTTGCATTAAACATTAGACAGCCTCTGATGCCTGCTTAACAGTTTAATTCCCTCCTCAGTATTCAGGCTGTCATAATAAAATCAGTGAAGCAGGCAAAGTCGAATAGAAGCAGGAAGAGGCATTGAGCATGTAGCACAAGGCATTGTCATCGCTTCCATTCAGTCCGCACGACTTACAGGAGCTGCAGCCGGCATATGCTGCGGGGGGACGCGCGGACCGGTCCCCCCCTCCGCCGCCGTGGCCAGCCTATCTTGCCAGTGCAGGGCGAGGGTAGCACGCGTGCGGAGGGCCGATAGCAGCCCCTTCAAAAGGAGCCGGCTTCTGAGCCACTGGAGCTGGCACAATAGAAACCACTTCTGTCAACAAAGACCACAGTCTAAAGAGCTAGATATCCCCACTATGGAAAGATTAACAGCGCTAAATCCGTTTAGGCCCTTTTTTACTTATTTACAGGCTGCTGATCTTGAAGGCTGAATCAGAACAAGAGATTAGCTCTATTAAGTGCTGCCCATTTTTCTGAATTATGTTTTTGAAGACCTGGACAATATGAATAAGGACTCATATTAACCACTGTACGAAAGGCACACACTTCATTGCAGTGACAAAGCCTTCGGAAAACTACTTGTCACTTGCAGTGATCCATTGCAAATACAGTTTAATATATAATTTATATCTACCAGCTGCTGAGAGCAGAAAGAGAGCAATCCCACTCTATTTCTCTTTTAAAAGAGAGAGAGAAAGAAAAAGAGAGGAGAGAGCAGGAGGGCGGGAGAGAGAGAGAGAAAGCTTGGCAATTTAGGATGTCACTAACGATAGTAAAATAGCTCAGCAAACAGTTCAATAAATGGTTCAATACTTGTGATACTATCCAAACAAAGACTCGAAGCCATTAATTTTAAAAAGTTCTGTGAATCTTCTTTGAACAGTAAATATTTAATCACTGCAATATGTAAGCTGCTCTCTCATATTTTATCTCCTAACCAGAACTGGGCGGTGAACCTGGCCTTTGGTAATTTTGACCAGAGCAATATTTTGCCATTCTTCTCCGGCCGCCGAATTATGAAGTGTGTCCGTCCGGCGCGGTGCGGTCGCCGCCCTAATGCATCCTATTGACGCCTGAAAACAGCCTTGATTGAATTAGCCCCCGAAGTGTGAAAACTAAATAAAGCCTGCGCCCCAGTTTACAAAACAGTAAAAAGTGCGCGTGTCTCTGTGTCTGTGCGTGTGTGTGTAAACACACACAAATATGGGACGTATGCACTAAATGCATAAAATTAAGTTTAAAATCATATATATGTTTGAGAAAGGCACTAGAGATTTTTAAAGAATCTATATAACGGAGAAATCAAAGCTTCTAGGCAAAGACTTTCAGAGGTAAAGTGTAAGAACACGGAAATCCCTGCCTCTAAGCTGTCTCTGCCTGTGTCTTTCCTTTAAAGGCACAGACACTAGTTAGGAATGTCATCTTTGGCCATATTTAATAATTGATGAGGAGCCTTGCAGGTCTCAAAAGCTTATGCAACCAAACAACTAATATTTATTTATTTTATTATATATTTTCTTTTAATTCAAGAAATACCCACAGAGATTACAATTCTAATTTGCAGGGAATCCTGTTGGCAGAAAAATCAAACAATTAGCAATCCACCTTCTAAACAGACTACCGGTAGCGGCGGGCGGCTCCGGATGCTGCCGGCAGAAGCTCGCCCGCTCCCTCCCGCCACGCCGGAGCTGGCTGGGAGTTGGGAGGAGAAGGAGTTCAGGAAGTCTGCGGACGCTGCCGGACAGACAAGCCAAGCCCCCCCACCCCGCCACCACCTCCCCACTGTCGGTGTGCAGAGGCACGCCAGGATTTGGGGGGTAGGACAAGGGGTGTGATTGGCCGCACCTGTGTAAGTTTCTCCCAAGAAGATTCTCCACTCTGTCACAGTGTTGTCACACCCGCTGTCATCATACACGTTCCTTACACACGCATGCACACGTGCGCGCACGCGCACGCATCCAGCTAATTAAAATGCCTTGTGAAAAGGGAGTGCGCTCCCAGGACACTTCTGCATTCTTCTCTTGGCTGCCGCAGGCATCAGGTAGCACATGGACTCAGGAAATACAAGCCACCTGAAGGGCCACCCTGCCAGCCCGTTGGGCTCAGGGGGAGACCAACAGAGACAAGAATGGGAAATGACCTTCCCAAGATCATAGGTTATAGATGACGGCTTTCACCCTGGAGCTTGTGAGCCTCGGCTCTGACCTCTCTGCCAACGTACATAGTCATTTGGTGAATTTCATTCGTGTTTCCTACCCGAGAAGGGGAGAATGAAGACATAGGGCCGTGGTCTCCTTATTATTCTCCAAGAGCTCGTGGTCTACGCGTGAGGCTAAGCCTTAAGAACAGGCTACTTCCCGGACCTTCACATCCCAGGTGTGCCAGGTAGCGCCTGGGGGAGGGGAAGCTGGTCAGCTGAGGGGCAGAGGACATGGCATGGACTCCATGGGACTCCTCTATAGGTAAAGGAGCGTGTCACAGTTCCTGAGTGGAAGTTCTGGCTGCCTTTTCCACACACATCACATTCCTGTCCCTCCCCTGGTCTCCTCTACAAGCCAGTGACAGAGAAGGTGGAGGTGCTGAGCCGACGTCTGAGCTCACGACGTCTGAGGTACAAGGAAGTCGTGTCTACAGGACACAAGGCCATGCCTGGCATCCACCAGGTCACTCTTCTTCACACCAGATCCTGCAAAGAAAGATGCTGTTACCCTGTTCAAAATGTGGGATAAAAGAGATCCTAAGCCACTTACCCAAGAAGGGTAAGAGAGGGAGTATGCAACCCCTGACCCTAGACACAGGGCTCTTCCCCAGTAAACCACGTGCACACACTCCTAGGAAACCTAATCAGACCCATGACAGCCCAGAACCACACACTGTTTTGCAGTGTGCAAGTCCCGGGAGGTGACAGCATAAGGGACCCGTACTCACGGAGCTGGCAATTCTGCTAAAGTCAGCCAGAACATTGTATTTATACTATATGCATTGTATATGTATGTCATACCTTATATTATATGTCTTTATACGTGTGTGTATCTACTTAGATTGATAGACACGTGAAAGGTAGACAGAGGATCGATAGAGAGGGAGAGACGCCGAGAGGGAAGGAGGGAAGGAGAGAATCAAGTATGACGACAGAAGAAATGTCTGCGCAGTAGTAGTAGGAGCAGTCACAGTTAGAGGTCACCTTTCAAAATGACCAGCACACACTTATGAAGCCGCGTGGTTCTTGGCCTGCAACAGAACAGACATTCAGGTGAGAAAGCCAGCCTGGCCAGAATAGAGTGGACTAGAAGGAAATGGCATACATGAGATCAAAGCCCAAACTTGCCTCTCCGTCGATGCAAACCCCAACTGTGCTGTGAGTGGCCATCAGGACCCACCTTCCCCAAGCTCTCCCGACCTCCCCGACTCCTTGGTTTCTCCAAGTCCTCACTGCTCGGGGCTGCTCCTGCCTGCTTCAGCTCGGCCGCACGTTGTCTCTCCATGAGTAGATGTGCCGCTGAGTGTCTTCCCATGCCATCTTTCTACGGGTTGTGCTCAGGAGAACGGCCGCTGCCCAGTCCGGCAATGATGTCCCATATCCCAGAGCAGGCTATGGAGTCTGGCTGTGAATTTTAATGCCTGCACTTGCTGTCAAGTAACGTAACCCAAGTAAGGGGAGGACTCCCACTGCCGCTTTCCTCATCTGTAAGATGGGGAAGTGACCGTCTCTGCCTCACACGGATGTTACGAGATCACAAAGAGCGTTCAGCTCACCATCTGAGTACCCAGTGGATGAGCTCTAGAAGGAGCTTGCAGCAGCAGCAGCAGCAGCAGCAGCAGCAGCAGCAGCAGCAGCTGCTGCATAATTTACCATCGCTAAACTTCAGTGTGCCAGTCTGTGGAATGGGTCCCACAGTGTCGGGTCTGCCCGAGGTTTGTGTCAATTACGGTAATGCACGTGAAGAGTCTGACATACAGCAGATGTTCCGCTTCTTTGTCCCTGGGCAATCCATATTTATATCCCCAGAGAGCCTTGTCCAATGTAATACACACTCAGCAAACACAACACTTCGTAAGAAAATAATTTCTTGCAGTAATCACATATGTATGCATACAGACTAACTCCACTGGCTCACTCAAAAAGAAAGAAAAACAAAATATGAGGCTTCCATCATGGCCAAAGAGCCTCCAATCAACTAGCATCGGGCTAAAGAGCTCTGTCGGGCCAAGTCAGGGTCCTCAATTGCCCATCTGTGTATACGCTTCTGTCAGAAGGACTATTCAATCTGCCTCGCCTCATTTTTAAAAGTTCGCAGGTTTTCAGACTCCAAAAGTGTCATTATATTTGGAATGGAATTTTGCCTCCTCTGCCGGCAGTGTAATAAAATCTTTGAGTCTGAGAAAAAGTCAGGAAAGTTCAAATGTCAACCAGGTTAACATTAAAATTGTTAGAAAACAGGAACCGTAATTTGGGGATTGAAAACGAGGTAGAATTCATGTTGTAAGTGCAAGTGATCTGGAAATAGATGTTTATCTTGGCCATTTTCAGGGAAGTGACATCATATTGTGCGTCTACTGGGATATTAGTCCTGCGTTTTTCAATCCAGATTTTGGCACTAAAGTTGGCAAAATTAGACCATTTTGTTAAACTGATCTTTGAGGCGTCCACCTCCCCAGCCATTACAGCACACCTATGACATGACTCGAGAACAATGGGTGAAAAATGGGCTATAAAACAGGACTGGCCTGCTTCATGTAAAGTGGATTTTATAGTGCAGGTGTACCTGCGTTTATCGATATTGTAAAGCAGCAAGATCGTGCTGCTATAAAGCATAACATTTGTTTAAAAAGAGAGAAGGAGGGAAAGAAAAACATATCCACCTATTAATTTAAAAAATGCAATCACAAAAGATTTCTTAAGCCAATAGGGCACTTTATAAAAACATTTGCCATTTTATCCTCTGAGGTTTTATACATTTTGTCAGAAGCTTCATAAGATATGTGAAACAGAAAGGCAATTTGGAGGCGAGGGGGGGGGGGAGAAAAAAAAAAAAAAAAAAAACCTCTGTGGCACTGTAAAAGCACTTTCCGTGCTCCCACTTGGGAAAATCCAGACACTTACTCTCCTGGAACCAGGGAACATGGAGGAGGCATCTCAGTGGTGGTGGGCTTGGGGATGGGGGGTGTGGGGGGAGTCAGAAGTGGGGGGGGATGCCCATTTCAGGTCCGAATGGGAAAAAAAAAAAACCTCTGAATAGGAAGTGCCGCAGGAGTTTTTCCTGCTGATTTCCTTTCGGGAAGATGGCATTGTTTCTGCCTACAATGACCAGGGAAGGGCTGTACGTCGGACTGGTCGACAGCATCCTTCAAAGCTCCCGCTGGCTGCAGGAGTACGGGTCTAGTATTTTTGTTCCTCGCCAGGCAGGTCTGGGCTATTTATAAGTGGGATCGTGCTGGCACCCGAGTTCTACTTCCCCAGAAAGTGTTCTTGGCATCGTGTTTTGATGAAGAAAATGTTCTAAATACAATGTAAGAGGCATCTCCCTGCGTGCAGGGCTCCGTGCTTAATAGTCAAATTCTTTCCCTTCGCATCAAGTGCGGCTCCAAAAATACTCCTCGAAGCGGTTCGACCCGTCGACACCCCACCTCCCTGGAAGGCTGGGAAAGGGCAGCTTTGAAGAGTTTCCTCTACTTCTCCTTGACACATTCTTTACCAAAAACCATTCTCCAACGTCCCTGCACTTGGACACAATAGAATTCCATCCACGGGGTTACAAGAGGCCGCGCATTTAGAGCAAGAATAAAACAAATGTTTAAAAAACCCATTATTGGTTTCATTTCAGTCCCTGCTCTCGGCTCTTCCCGGGCGCCAAATGCCGTCCTCCTGCTTGGTACAGATGTTGTCACAGCTGCCCGCTCGCATAGCTGACAGTGTGCAGTGTGGGCTCTACCATTCGGGATCCCAGGAGGGTGACCCAACGAGACATAAAGCAAGGACAACCAAACGGCTGCCAGGGGGAATCGCTCTAAAATGCAAATCTGAGCAGAGCACTACCAGGCAGACAGCCCTGCCATGGCTCTCTATTGCTGCTCTCCAGGAAACCTTCCCAAAGGCTTAACCTGGCCCAGAAGGACCTTCTCGGCCGAGCTCTGTTTTGCTCTCACAGCCTCTGTCTCTCCGCTCCCCTGCTACCAATAACTGTGCATCCCCCAGGTACAGAGGCCCCACAGAGAAACAAACTGTTCCGGACCCACTGTTTGGAAAGCTACCTCCCCCTTGTCAGCCTGGCAAACTCCTCTGCATCCTTCAAAACCTTAGTCAGCCCCTCCTTTTCTGTGAAGACTCCCGAACCCAACCGTACTCAGAGTTAGTCCTTTTATATAACTTTAGCACATAAGCAGCCTTCTTACAAGCTCTAGATACCACAGTGCCGTTGCATCCAGACCCGCACCTACGTGTCTGCTCTGGGAAGGCAAAGCCTGGCTTTTATTTTTATCCTCAGCACCTAGCACTGTGTCTGGCACAGAGGGATTTGGAAAGAAGAGAATGAGGGAAGGAAGAACGGGCTGGAAGGAAGAGGAAACAAGCCACGGCACCCACTCTGGTGGAGAAACACATTCACAAAAGCCAACTCTGGAGCCACGGAAAGACACTCCGGGTGGGTTTTTCTACTTCTCTTAGCCTGCACGTCT